>NW_027512668.1:300000-413205 GCF_048772815.1 Callospermophilus lateralis | reverse complement strand
GAACTTTAAGTTACATATTGGTACCCCCCCTCTGCCCCAGAATTTTGTGAGAGCTGTCTACTGAAATGTTAGGAGATGGAGCTTGCTTGGGGTGGAACTGAACCAGAGGAGCTAATCCTGTAAGTAAAAGGAGGGACTGAGGGACCCCCAGCAGCTGCCAAAGCTCTGTTGATTCAGGGAATACCCTCCTTCCTTCCGTGCACTGTAAGTATTATGCCACCTCTGTCTTGTTAAAAAAGAGAAATAGAAAAAGGGGACACTAAATTCAGTAAAGTCACCATATAGACACTTTATTTTACATTTCAGGTTGCCCCTCTGTTAAAACATCTGGTCCCCCCCTGGGTGCCACTGGTGTAGTAGATTTTTTCTCTTATCTGCTCTGGTTTAAAGGATTCTGTCTGACAACCATAGTCTCTACCTCCTTTCTGTCTGTCTTGTGTCTTTGTTTCTGGTCCTTTAAGACATGTGCAATAATGTGTTGATATTATAAATTTTTTCTTGGGAATGATCTTAGCTGAATGTGTGTCTAAATGATGATGTTTTATCATAAAAAAACTGGTATCTGAATGGGTTTTTGAAGCATTGCACAATCTTGCAGTTAAAAGTCGGGTTTAGGTCATTGTTTAGTTTAAGATTTCAGGTAATTCATGCCAGAGAACTTAAATACTTAGGATGGAAAACTGAAGAACTCTACTTCCAAGTTGGCAAGTAACTTCCCAATCATTAACTTTTTTTTTTTTTAACCAATTTTGAATTCGGTAGCCAGAGAAAATGTCACTGTGTGTACCAGTGCATTAATTTGGACAAGGATAGTAAACCATAGTATGTTATCTGTTGACAAAATAAGATGTAAAGACATAAAATTTTGCGAATTGTACCTTGAACTTGTATCATAATTTTCAACACCCCAACTGGAAAATTATGGTTAATATGCCTTAGGCCTGAGGTGTCTGCTCAGAATAGCATTTTTTTTTCCTGCTCCTTCCAGACCTCAGCCATGACTCATGTTGAAATGCAAATGAAAAAAGCCTGCAAGCTTAGTAGGAGACTGATTTGATGCCTAACGGAAAAAAAAAGTAAATTGTATGGTATTTACTAATTACTGGCCAGTCATTTTTTCTAGGACTCTTATTGTTTTCCTTAGATACTTTATTATTTTTGAGCTCATGATTCTGAGCATACAGACCTAGGTTAATGTTTTTCTGATCAGTTCTATCTTTGACCAACTGTGGACTTTTTGAAACATTGCAATAGATATTTAACCTGTGAAAAACTACAAGGCCTTTACTATTATTATGTGTGCACAATTTTGTTATGTGTTGTCTGTCTATATAGACATATATCCGTATATCATATATATGATACACAAATTAACATATATAAGGAGCGCTCATTAAAAAAAGTGCTCATAAAAACAAATTTTAAAAAGTGGATCCAAAGATCTTTAGTTCACGTGGTTTAAATGTTTCAATTTAAATCGGATAAACAGATAAAAATAAATGTTTTTAAATTTAAGCTTACAAATTTTTCTAGGTGTTCAAAAATCTAATAAAATATTAATATCTACAAAACGTCTAATGTGCCTTGGTTCTAGAACATTTTCTTCAACATAAAAATGGTTTACACTGTTCAATACATTTCTCTAATATTTTGATAAATAAGTAAAGTAAATTTGATATGGGATTACTCATTCGTGAGTACTTTTGTTAGAAATCTGATTCATTTACTAAGGTCTGTATAAGTTTTTACTAAACTCTATATAAGGTTTTAAAAATCAGTCATGTGTTAATGAGACAAAAATTTTTTGAAACATAAGTTTACCCATAACATTGTGTTTATTAAGTTTTATTTTTTCTAGAGCAAGGAACCATAAAAATTAAAAAGCTTATTAAATCAGAACTGTTATTTTAGAGCATTGTACTGCCATTTCTTTAAAAGCTAAACTTGGTTAATGTAGAAACATCAATGTAATTGTGATGCTATTAATGTTTTCATATCTTACAGGTATGCAAGTCTGTAAGGTAGAAACTTTAAAAGAGCATTATATCAAGCTCGTGTTCTGAAGTTGTATGGTAAAAAAATATATTGGAGATTTATTTACCTGTTATCAATAAGATATGTAAAGTTTTATGTTACTTTTTACATTGTGGAACAATTTAAATGTATTTTTAAGTTAATGAGAGCCTAATCTATGTAAAAGTTGAAAACTTTCAGGCTTTCTTTAATTCATGTTTTAAATGTGATATCATATGGTGTTAGCTAATGTTCATGAGACCACAAACAATTTATGTAAACTTTGTCAATGTTGCTTTTAATTTTTACTTTTTAATAAAAACAACCCCATACCATTATTGTCATCTGGTAATAACAAAAGGATAATCAAAGCAATATAAACAAATACTTTAGGATTATACTCCTAAACAAAAACACCTAAAAAAACAAAACTGCCTTCTCAATAATTCATGACTTCATTGATCATTTCTAGTTAGAGACACTTGGTAGCAGAGTAATATTATCTCCTTTTGGTACACAGTGACCCAGTTCTGTTCTTTACTTTGTTTTAAATCAATTTCTTCTGCATCATCTGATGAGAGGTTCATATACTTCTTAAAACCAATGATTGAGCCCTCAACCTGCACATTCACTTGCTCATAGAGCCAAACCTGAAATTGGGAACTATTTTGCAAGTGTCTGAAGATGAAGTTGATGGGTTACACCTTCACTGTCTGTACATTTTGACCTTGGCCACAGTACACTAAAATGGAAGTTCACAAACACCACGATGACCTAGAGGCTCCTCACATAGAAACTTACAGATCTGGTATACTGTTTTCTAGAAACCCTTCCAAATTATAAAGTAATTCTAATAATCCATGTTTATCATAATTTTCCTACCAAAAACCAATCCTGAGTATGAACTATTAGTTTCTTAAGGAGTAGATCTTCCCAGACCCCCAAACAAAAAAAAAATAAAGATCAGCTTTAGAACTAAAATGCTTAAGATTTATAAAGAGCCCTGCCTTACCTGAGATAAGGCTGTGTGTCCCATCTTACTATATGTGAGAATGACTATGAAACAAGTACGTCAGATAATATTTCTTTAAAGTTATGTTAAAAACATAAAAAATGTCAAGATTCCTAGGATCTCAAACAGGGGATATAATGTAATACTCAGCCAAAAAATTTAGGGTAGCTATTACACGAACTAAGTATTTTTACTTTTGTTAATTTTAGTTGAAATTTTCTTATAAGTTATCTAAAGATTCCCTGTTAGTGTTTTACAAATGTGTTGCTTTAAGAACACAACATGGGTTTATTCAAGATAATAAGTCATCACCTACAATACAGACAGAATAATACAGATCCCAATTAATAAAAAGATAATTATAAAGTTATAGACATTAAAGTCCAGTACTCTTAATATAAGGCTGTTAAAATTAATTTGCTGTATGTTTAAGATTAGGATTTAAAATTAAAGTTAAATGAAAAGGGCCAAGAAAACCAATATTTGGCTCTTACCCTCTGAGTCAATCTGAATCCAGGGAACAGGGGACTTCTCTAAAGAGCTTTGCAACTCTGAGCCACATAACCTCCTGATCAGGGAGATTAATGAGACCACTGGAGAACAGAAAGCCAATCAGTGCATTTGTTATGAAGATGACAGTCATCAGAGAAAGGAGATATCCCTGATGCTTCTGAGGGAAGATAAATGGTCAAGCAAGACCTGGACCCACCTAGCGCAAATGGCACTAGCAGAATTGAAAATGTGCTCTCATTTTTCCAGAATTGACTCCCATAAAGCTCAGCTGACTGTTAACAATAGATAGAAACAAAAGTCCGTTTGACTGCTTCATCTTAAACACTTTGGAAAGACAGTTAAGACGAAAATTCAGCCATTCCTGGGCATTTTAAATAATAATAATAATAATAATAATAATAATAATAATAATAATAATAATAATATTTTAAGGTATGCACTTTATTTTAGCCTCCCAAAATAAGTAAGACTGGAGGCTACAAAGAAGGATTCTCAGACAGGAATGCCTGATACTTATAAAAAGAGACTATCAAGAAGAGCTGCCAGAGGCAGAAATTTTTAATTTAAGGCCTGCAGATATTCCTAACCAACACAGGTAGGCTTGGTGTTTGCTAGTACGATTATCCAGCCCTGAGTAACAGAATTAAAGGTTTCTCTATTAGACGCAGAGGTCATACTAGAAAAAGGATTTTACAAGATCAGATGACATTACATTGTTAAACTGTATCTTATGGGGAAGGACAACTGTAACACTAAAAGTTAAATATTAATTTGATAGTCCTGATAACTGGGGATATTAAAGACTGGTGAGGGAACTTCTATACACTAACATGTTCCGGCTGCTGCAACATTTATTCAGTACTCATGGTTTTTGTTTCTCTCATAGAAGAACCCATCCCCAGATGACTTTACAACCTGTTCTTCCCCAACCAGACTTCAATCCGAAATGACTTCTAAAAGGCAACTCATGTCCCCCAACTGACTTATAAAAGGCAACTCATGTCCCTCACGCCATGCTCACTCACTTCACCCTGTCTCAGGTCAGAAGAAGAAATAATGATTGACGCCACTCTTCTTACAACAATGGAGAGAAAGATAAGTAGACTATCAATATAAGTAATTAATTAAGTCTGGTAAAATCAGGGAGATCGGTTTTGGGTAAGTTCTAAAAATTTGGAGAATCTTACCTGAGGGATTAAAATTTCCTCAGTGCTCTTCCCCTAATCTATTAAAGATTTGAAAGGGACACAGAGAAAAGGGGGAAATGATAGACCCAACCTGATCTTTTATTAAAATTGAGAGCCATCTTGCCACAAAGCCATGAAAAGTTAATTTTGGCTTTACCATAAATTACTGCAAATTCTGAACCTGCTTGAAATGCCTGCCCGTGCCTTGAACTCACGCATGCCCGGCTCTCTGACCAGATAGCAGCCCTCTCTGAAACTTTAGTGACACATCATAAATATTTGCCTTCTCTGGCCAGACAACATCCCTCTCTGAGGCTCTAATGGTCCTCTGAATTCTGATGTAGGGACAGCAAAAAAAACCTAAACTACCATTAGTGTGATGCTTGTCAGAGTTCTGTTATCTGTAACACCCCTTTTGTGTAACGTTCTGGGCTATAAAGCTGGGCTGTAGGAAAGCTGGGGTTGCTGTCTTGTTCCGGCTGTTTTGGGAGGGGAGGCAGCATGAAAGGTAGAAATAATAAGATTAATTTAATATGATTTTAATTAGAGTCAGTGGTCTTTTCTTGTGTCGTGGTCTAACAATTAACACTCCAAAAACATGGAGCTCTGACGGCCTAAAGACTTCTTGAGGAACTTCCTCTGAGGTTGGGCACTTGAAATATATGTTGTTGTAAGGAGCTTTAGCTTCCTTTCTAGTGAGACCATCAAAGATGGGTTTGAATCTATGTGACCTGGAGGACATGGTTTCTTGTATTCTCATGAACATAAGGCAGCAGTGCTGAATTTTCTCTTTGTAGGTAAACTGTGGCCACTGGGTGCTAAGTGTCTCCCCGTGTGGACTGTGAAGCCATTTTTTCATCCTCCACTTTTCGTGGTGTTTCGTGCTGCTGCACTGGGAGTTTGGTATTTGCTTCATGAAATACAAAGAGTTCAACTGGGACCCAGTTTTGGAGGGAGTTCTGTCACTTGTGGTGGGTCAGGGTCTGCAGGAGAATGCAACAACCAGGTTATATCTCACAGAGCTTGCCCCCTTGTACATAGAAATCTGACTCTGAACTTTGCCCTGGAACCTCTCCATGTAACAAGATGCCTTTACATAGAAGGTTCTGCTGGATGCACAATGTCAGTCACAAGTCATTTGGAAGGCAATGGCAAATCCTCATGGCCACACCACAGATGTATTATCACACACCTGCCCACCACTGCAATAGGCCCACTACTCAGCAGGCTCCAACATACTGGCATCTTTGTTCACACCATTTTCATGAAACTCGGTCAATCATGGCATTCTCTTGTACACTAATGATTAGCAACAAGACATCCAAAGGTTCTCTAGTGCCACCTGATTATTGGAATTTCAAAAATTTCATTGTATTTATCTAGCCATTTTTCATGGATGAAGTTGGAGACACTGTGGGTTTCAGTTCATTCAGGAACCATTAAATGGTGAGGAAGCTCATTTCAATGAAAGCTCTGGAGAACTCTCACAGGCAAGTCTTCCCATAGAGTCTTCAAAAGGTCGCATGAAGCCAGGCCCATTGAGGTCTTCAATGTGACGTCCAAGGGTGTTCTGATTCTCAACTATGGCTGCCAAATCTTTCAGAATAAAATCATGTGATATCCTAGCTGAGATTCCAAGGCTCTGTGGAAAGCCACCCTGTCCTTGATCTCAGTTTCCAAGGGCGAATCTCATGCGTGGCCTCCTAAAATCTGAACACAGTTCATGGCAATATTTCTCTGAGATCAGTTCCAGAACTCAGACTTTAAGGGGAATCACACCAGAGTTCAAGCCCAGGTAGACCCAGTCATCACTTCCAACCGCCACACAAATGACCACAATTAAAACCAAAGCACTTTCACAAGGCCCTCATCTTCTTCCATATAGACACTCATCATAACCTGTGGTTCGAGGTTTCCATGAGGGGATCAGTACAAGAGAGTGTACAAAATAACCTCCCTTGCCCCTCATTTGCCTAAAGTCAGGGTTGCCTGGACACCCTTCCTGAGAACCAGGAGTGATCAAATAGGCCTGCCATAAATACTGCTCTGCTTCCCGAATTTGAGGCCTCCTGACTCTCGGGTGTATATTCTTTATGTGAATTGGAATCATGAGAAAACCCAAGCACCTATGGGCTATCTTCTGCAGGGTTTGAAGAACTCATTTGACACAAAGGATCCCTATTTTCAATTGATGGAGGTCAGGAACCTTACAGAGGAAGGCGAGAGACTTCGTCCACAATGACTGCTTTTTTGGCCATTTTGGTTTTGGAAGCACACATGTAATCTTTCTTTAGATCCATCAGGTTCTGAGAATCTATGCAACAGCCTCACACATTGCCACGAGTCTGATGCAGACACATCCCTTTCCAAAGCAATTAAGCAAAGAGCTACAGGTGATGCCCATTAATTTCCATTGAAAACCATTTTTTCAGGCTTCACAAAGGGGTGGACTGAGACAAAGACGTTTCTGACATTCAGGGCAACAGAACAATAGGTAAGCAAATGGCCCAAAGCAGGGTTTCTCGAATGATATCTGAGTTTTCTGAGATGATCCCATTCCCTTCAGCTATCCAGTACGTGGCCATGTCACAGAGCCTGGAGGTGGTACATATTGTGGACACCAAACCATGAGCCTATTCTGGAGAGTGGCCCGAATTCAAGAAGAAAACAGGAACTTAGGAAGATAGTAGTTGTTGCCCATCTATAAGGCAAGCCACAGTCCATATATAAATTGGGCAGGATGAATGCTGTGAAGCTTTCTACAAGACAGGAAACATCCATTGATGCATTCTTTTTTCTAATATCTACAACCACAGACACAGTGGGATAAACAGACATAAAAACACTCGCCTTATCAAAAGACTTACTAGAAACGATCCAATCCAAACCAAACAAAGCGACTTTCCTACCTATTCCCAGATCATGAGAAAAAACCACAGACTCACACGCACACCCACAAAGTCACCGCCTTCCCCCAAGTAGGTCTGTAACTATCCGGAGTGTCCTCTGACTGATGGGCCATACTATGTTCCCCCCAAATGGGCTATCCTATCTCAGATCTGGTCTCCTTGCCAACAATGTGAATTTGTCAGGTGCCAGTGGTGAGCCACTACCTGCTTTCTCAGGAAAGGCCCCTCTTCAGAGCTCTCTTGGCATTTGGCCATCTTCACATCAGTAGTTACCAAGAAAGACTGACTCTGTCCTTGGTAAATCCAATCATGTGAGACCACTGGGACTGGGACTGGGACTGCCTCTGGGTGCCTGGCTTTTCGGATCCCAAGTTCAGAGAGTTCCATCACCAAGAAAGTGATGTAGGTCACTTCCTTCTGGAACTGAATGAGGTCACTGCCTAGGCAATCACTTTTTCCTAACATTTGCTTCCAAGTGTCCCAATAGATGGAGGCTGCCCCTACTTCCTGTGACACTTTCACAAGTTAGAATGGTATATCAAACATAGCACCCGGAAGCAGCTCTCCACACAGGCCTGGTTTGGTCCATCTTCTCTACATTAAGAAGAGAGAGATTGCTTCAGACACACCCATTCATCCTGACCAGGTTGTTTGTCGTGGAAGATGACTTTTGCTCTCTCAGGTCCTTCATAGCTTCCTCTATCTTCCCCAGGGTTCATTTCTGCATGGACCTTTGAGGTTCTCAGCAGGTGGAAGGTCTCTTATGTTCCTGTATTGTAAGACCAACTCTGTCCCTGCTCTTCTGTAAAGTTAGATGGAGGGCAAAGAGTATGGTTAGGGTTAATAACATATTTGATTTGGGTTAGGAATCATTCTGCTGGATGAATAATGGTATTGGGAACCTGCGATATTTGTAAGTATATATAGAGGTGAAATATATGTATGAAAACAGAAATCTAGGTAAGATTTGCAGCCCAGAAGGGCATTGGATCCTTGATTGGGATACTTAGCTTTGAATTATGTTCTGCACATGTGTCTCAGATAAATCTATACACAATGGTATAGGACCTTGTACTTGGATGATTGAATGTCGAAGAGAACATCCAGTCTAAAAAGGATAGTTGGTAGGATTAGGAAGATAGTTGGTAGAATTAGAAAAAAAGAGTGAGTATAGGATTTGAAAAAAAAGTTCTTTAGCAATAGGGTTTCAGGTAGAGAGAAAATGTAAATGTCAGCACATGTGAAGAGTTGGTCACAATGATGAATTGGGGAAAATATGTAGGAAAGCAGATATCAATAGAGACATAGGAAATCAGGCAAATGATAAAGTGATTGATTGGATTAGACATTTTCAGCAGGCTTGAAGTTGAATATATAATCTTAGGAAGAAACACATATGTAGTCACCAATAGGATTGACATTTGAGAGCATTAGCCAACCTGGACACGGGTGATTTTTATAATCCATACTCATATTCCATTTAGGCTTTGGTACAATCGTAAGTGTGACTTTGCATTTTCTTGCCAGAATATTACTGTGATAAAATGTATATGTAGATCAGGTGACATGAGTATTTCTTGCACCATTTCTGGGAGCAATATTTTGAAGAGGTATAAATTAGTATTGGGGGCACAAATAGGTGTACCATGTGTGTATGAATATAGAGAGAATGATTGAATAGACCATACTGTGAATAAATAATATAACTTGTTCCAACTTTACAAATTGGAATAAATTTATATCTCAAAATACATAGCAAATCTTATATTGATATACATACATTCATTCCAACCAGTTATACATCTAATGGTAATATTAGGGTTGTAGTTTATCATAAATTCTGTGTGAGTTTTGCTTCAAAATTGATTATGGAAATCGAAAATAATGTATTTGGAAAGAAGTCTCATGAAATGAGCAGTCAAAAACAAGTAGGAATATATGTGTTCTGAAGCAGGAAGTGATTGAATGTGTTACAAATGTCTTTAAATTTGTGAACTTGTGGATGAAATGTACATTTTATGATGTACAAAAACTGAAGAAATAGAAATGTACCAGTGTTGAATAAAATTGAACGTCAAAATACACATCATGTCCCATAGGAATCTAGTAGCATTGATGTTAAAGTGGGTCAGTTACTTTAGAAATATAAGGATTTGTTTGCACCATTCACTGAAGTAAGTTTTCAGTACTAGAAAACAAATATGTATTTCAGGTGGATGAATGTTTCTGAAAATAATCTTATGAAAAGTTGATTATAAAACCACATACATGAACATTAGTGAATTTAGGGAGTGTATAATAAGACACATGTATTTCATATTTTGAAAAATCTAGAGTGTATATATATATACACACACACAAATACATTGGAAAGTAGAAAATATATGCCAATCAAAATTCATCATGAAATATATATCATCCACAGATCCAAAAATATTAATTTTACTGAACATGGATTTATGTATAATGTTGCTCAACTAAAAAGCTCACTCATAGTTTGAATTTTCAGTTCCAAAAGCATTTAGGAGGAGTGATTTCTTCTCATACTTTGTATCTGCCAAGTTAGCCACCTCACAAAAATGTACATGTATTCCAGGTAGGATTTTGTATGTGCATATAAAAATACATGTGCTGAATTGGCTACAGAAAATGGGAGACAGGAATTCACATGTGTGTTAACTTTAAAAACACATGGAGAACAATTTCAAGAAAAAAATTGACAAGATTTATAACTCCTACCCTATATCATGGAAAAGGCAAGACCAACTATTCACCATGCCTCCTCTGAACTGCTTGTATTTCTATTCTGTTTGGGTTATTTTTCTCCATCATATTAGTATTAGTAGTCAGAGTCTAGTAGGGTATGGGTTAGTGTCAGAGTTCCAGTATTTCGAATGAAAAATTGCAAAATGTATCCAATGTGTATGTAAATATGTGCTACACAAAAATCTTCCCACTCTTATCCAGAACAATGTCTTGACAATACCTTCGCCCCAAGTAAGAAACAATTAGAGGAAAAGAGTTAGAAATTCCGTGAATACATATCTGGAATGGAAAACAATCAGGAGTTCACAATCTTGGAAGTGGTAGAGGAGTTTTCAAAAGTAAGGAACAGGGTAAACACTCCACAAAAATGGAATTCTGCTGGCCTAGAGACTTCTTGGGAAACTCTCTGTGAGGTTGGGCACTTGAAATATATGTTGTTGTCAGGAGCTTTAGCTTCCTTTCTAGTGAGACCATAAAAGCTGGGTCTGCATCTATGTGACCTGGTGGACATTGTTTCTTTTTTTCCCAATGAAAATGAGGCAGCATTGTTGAATTCTCCCTTTGTAGGTAAACTGTGGCCCCTGGGGGCTAAATGTCTCCCCATGTGGACTGTGAAGCCATATGGTCATCCTCTATTTTCGTGGTGTTTTTTGCTGCTGCACTGGAAGTTTGGTACTTGCTTCACGAAATACAAGGAGTTTAAATGGAACACAGTACGGGAGGGAGTTCTGTCACGTGTGGTGAGTCAGGGTCTGCTGGAGAATACAAGAACCAGGCTTCTATCCCACATAGCTTGCCCCCTTGACTATAGCAACCTGATTTTGAACAGCGTCCTGAAACCTCTCCATATAACAAGATGCCTTTACATATAAGGGTCTGCTGGTTTGACCATGTCAGTGACAAGCCATTTGGAAGCCAATGGCAGATCCACATGGCCCCACCACAGATGTTTTATCACACACCTGCCCACCATTGCTCTAGGCCCACTACTCAGCAGGATCCAACTTTCTGGCATCTCTGTTAAACACCATTTTAATGAAAACCAGTCAATCAAGGCACTGTCTGGTATACTCATTGTTGGAAAAAGTATAAACGGCAGCCATACCCCAGAGAAAAACCCCAACATGGCGCCTAAGGACTTCTTCTTCCTACCTTCTTCTTTTCTGAAGTGGCGCGAAAAGTTCCCGCCGGGTGAACTCTCCCACTGGTGCCAATTTCAAATCTCGCTGGCGGGGAACCTTAGCCCCAATGAGAACTAACTCCTGGGCTCCGGAGCTGATATCTGAAAGAACTTGCCAATAAACGGGTTGCCTGCCATTTATCTAAGTCCTTTCATCTCCTCCTTAGTTCTATATAAGCACACAGCTTTTTGCAATAAAATTGGAATTCTCCCGGCGAAGTGCCTTTGAGTGGGGAGTTCTTTCATTTTGGTGCCCCGTTTGAGGATATGGGTGAGCTCTTTCCAACAAGAGCCCCGTCCCCCGTTCCGCCCAGACACTCCGTCCTGGTCCGCTCTTTTCAGACGCCAGCTTCCTGCACTCACCACTGATCTGATGCATGTAAGCTTCCCCTGACCCCGGCTCGCCAACTTCCTTCGGGCTACCGCTAGTTTTGTGACCCTGATCGTCCAGCACACTCTAGACGCCCGGTAGGGGAGAGGGAATTCCTCCCATCAAGACCTTTACTGGTCACAGTCGACCCTCTAGTGATCCGTTTCCCTTTGGGGCATGAGGGTTCTGAGTTTACACTAGAGGCTCTGTGGTTTTTCCTCATTTGCTGCCACTGCTGCTGCCGGCTAGATTTGCTGTTTCCTGCAGGGCTGCTGTGTCTGGCTGAAGCTGCCTCTCTGCTCAGGGAAAACTGAACTCCCGTCCTAGAACTGCATTCTGCTGGAGCTGGAGTTCTGTTTTCATTACTGACTTCTTCAGCTGCGTTCGAAAACTTTCCTGACGTCAGGTTGCCCATGGCTCCAAACCCATTGGGTCTTCCAGATCGCACTTCACTGGTGACGACCAGGTAGTACCCTCTGTATTTCCTCGCGACAGCTGGTCATTTTGGGGACACCCACGTGACCCCCATTCGCCCTGAATTTCCTGGAAGCCGTTCCAGCTCGGGTTTTCTCTTTGTCTCTCTCGCTTACTCTTATTCTCTCTCTCTCTCTCTCTCTCTCTCTCTCTCTCTCTCTCTCTCTCTCTCTCTTCCATCTCTCCCTGTGACAATGGGCACCTCTTCATCTGTACCTGAAGCCTCACCTCTCGAATGTTTAATAAAAAATCTGGCCACACTCTCCCTCACACCAGACATCAAGCCCAAACTTTTAATTAAATTCTGTACCCAAGATTGGCCTCCATATCCACTGGATAATGGCAATCATTGGCCTCCAGAAGGCTCCTTAGATCCAAACCTCCCCTGGGACCTTTTTAACTACTGCCAGCATCTGGAAAAGTGGAGGGAGATTCCCTGCATTGAAGGTATTAGCCTTCCCACACAGCACCTTGTCTCAGCTCCTCCTGCCCTCCCCGTCAGGTCCTCCTTGCTTGCAATCCCCTCTCTTTCCCTACTTATACTTCTGACTTCACAGATTCTTCCTCATTCAACCCAGCAGATGAACCCCCACCTTCTCCCCAGCCCCATCTGCCCCTTCTCTTTTGCAATACCCTCCTCATCCTCTGCCTGATTCCATGGATCCTCAGCCTTCCATTTTATCCCCCTCCCCTCCGTCCTCTTCTGCCTGCTCCAATTCCTCCTCTTCCAAAGAGACACTCCCTTCCCCTCCCTCTCCTTCCTGTCCTCCGCCTGCCTCTCTCAGTCCTCCTTTTACCAGGTCTAAAGGACTCCTTCCCACCCCTAAGACAATCGCACCCCTTCGTGAGGTAGCTGGTCCCGAGGGTGTCATCAGAGTCCACGTGCCCTTCTCCAGGTCAGACATTACTCAGCTAGAGAGCAAGTTAGGCTCAATCACCACTAAACCCACCACTTACATTCGGGAGTTTCAATGGGTCCTGCAAGCATATAGCCTCACTCATTATGCCATATACATGCTCTTGGCCAATACACTTCTCCCCGAGGAAAGGCAATGGGTCTGGGAGCTAGCCCAAGCCCATGCTGATGAAAATCATAGGACCAATCCTGACCACCCCACGGGCTCTCATGCTGTCCCAGAGCAGGAACCCTATGGGATTACAACACCCCTGAAGGCTTACAGACTCATGACCTTTTTACATCCTGCCTCTTGGCGGGCCTGAAAAAGGCGACCCACAATGCTCTTAACTTTAAAAAGGTGCAGGAGGTCATTCAAAGGAAGGAGGAAACACCTTCAGAATTCCTGGATAGACTAACCAAGGCCCTTCAACACTGCACATAACTCGACCCAGAAACCCCTGATGGCCGTCATCTCTTAATGACATATGTTCTGGCCCAAAAATACTCTGACATTAAAGCCAAGCTTAAAAAGCTTGAACAGGGCCCTGCTACTCCTCAGACCGAAATCCTCGCTGTCTCTTTAAAGGTTTTTCATGGTAGAGAGGATGAAAGTGAATGTCGTAGGAAGAGAGCTGAAAATGCCAAATTCCAAATGTTGGCCCAGGTCATTCAGAGAAGGCCATCACCACGCCGTCCCAATGTGACACCCCCTGGAGCTTGCTTCAAATGTGGTAAGGATTGTCCTTCGCCGAGAACACCCTACAACCCCTGCCCAACATGCCATCAAAGGAGACACTGGGGGGAAGACTGCCCAACAACCCAGAAGGGAGGTTGGTCAGCCACCCGGCAACCCCAGCCTCTCCTGGGCTTGGCAGAGGAGGAATGATGGAGCCCTGGGCCTTCCCTCCAGATTATTACCATCAAGAATCAAGAACCTAGGGTCACCTTCCTGGTGGATGGACGCTTCATTACCTTCCTTTTGGATACTGGTGCCACTTTTTCGGTCTTGAGGGAGTATTGGGGTTCTACCACACCCTCAAAAACTCCTATTGTCGTGGTAGGAGGTAAACATATTTTTCCTCAAAATCCCTTTTGTCCTTCACTCACTCTTTTCTTGTTATGAGCCATTGCCCCATTCCCCTTCTGGAAAGGGACATACTCTCACTATTAAAAGTCACCATTCACATATCACCCCACACCTCTCCTACCTCTCATTTCCTCATGATGTTCCTAGGGGCAGATACACCTCCTCCATGCACTCTCCCACGACTATCTAAACCAGTTAACCCTGAGTTTTGGGACACAACTACACCCTTTATGGCTAAATGCAGTCCTATTCATATTGTCTTACTGGAGCCTTCAAGATATATTAGTCAACCATGATATCCACTCACAACCACAGCCTTCCTCGGATTAGAAGCCATCATCCAGGATTTATAATTAAAGGGGTATCTTAGGCCTACACACTCTCTTTTCAACACCCCCATTCTGGCAGTTAAGAAACCTAACGTGTCCTACAGGCTGGTTCTAGACCTTCCCCTTGTCTACTCCTCTGTGGTCCCCATCCACCCGCTAGTGTCCAACCCTTACACCCTCCTCTCTCAGATCCCTGCCACTACTACCCACTTCTTGGTTCTAAATTTGAAACATGCATTCTTTTCTATTCCCTTGTTCTCAGAATCTCAGGATATCTTTGCTTTTACTTGCACTGACTCTCACACCCGCCATTCTCATCAGCTTACCTGGACTGTCCTCCCACAGGGATTCAGGGATAGCACCCATCTCTTTGGCCAAGTTCTTGCCCAGGACCTCACATCCTTTCACCCGACCTGTCCTGACTCTACTCTCCTTCAATATGTCGATGATCTTCTTCTATGTAGTCCCTCTGGGAACACTCTCAATCCCACACTGCACAGCTTCTTAATTTCCTAGCAGACAAGGGAAATAGGAAGTCTCCCCACAAGGCCCAAGTTTCCCAGTCTTCTGTCACCTTTCTTGGTTTTTGCCTTACACCCAGAAAAAAGGAAATAACACTGGATAGGAGGCAACTCCTCTCTGATCTTCCAGTGCCCCATACAAAAGCCAAAATACTATTATTCCTAGGACTAGCAGGTTATTTTAGGGCCTGGATCCCAAATTATTCTCTTCTATACAAATCCTGTATGAACTAGCAAAGGGACCCCCTAGTGAATCTCTTGCCTCCTCCCCAAACTACCACTTGCGCAGGCTTCAGCAACTTGTCTTAAAGGCACTTGTCCTTCACCTTCCTGATCTTTCAAGACCATTTCATGTATATGTCCATGAAAAAGGGAGGCAAGAACTTGGGATCTTAGGTCAAAACTATGGGCCTACATTTGCACCTGTGGCATATTTGTCCAAGCAAATTGACCCTACCATCCGTGAGTGGGCCCCTTGCTTAAGAGCTCTGGCTGCTGGACAAATTTTACACAAAGAAGCCTCTAAGCTTACTTTTGGGGCCCCTTTAACTATCCACTCCCCACATCACTTGAAGGATCTTTTAGCTTATAAGGGCTTTCAAACCCTTCCTCCATCCAGAGTTCTGTCACTCCTCACTTCCTTTCTGGAAAACCCTAACATTACTTTCCTCCCCTGCTCTGCACAGAACCCTGCCTCACTGCTCTCAATGACTCCCACGTCTAACACACCAACTCATAATTGGTTGGAAACCTTAGATGATTTCCTCCCCTGTCATTCTTCCATTTCTGAGAGACTACTAGCCAAGCCTGACCTTATCTGGTTTACTGATGGCAGTTCCTTTAGGCAGAATTGCACTCATTACTTTGGATACACTGTAGTTTCAGCCACTGAGATTATAGAGGCCAAAGCTCTGCCTTCAGGAACTACCAACCAGCAGTCTGAACTTATAGTAGCCACTCGTGCCTGCCTTCTAGCACAAGGAAAATCCCTAACCCTTTATACTGATTCAAAATATGTCTTCCATATCTTATCCCATGCTGCAATATGAAAGGAGCGAGGCCTACTTACCACCAAAGGTAATGTGATCACTAATTCGGCTCTTATAACCAATCTGATAAAGGCCTCCCACTTACCCACCCAGGTGGGAGTTGTCCATTGTAGGTCTAATTAGAAGGACGTCTCTCTTATCACTGAGGGCAATGCCAAAGCTGACCAGGCGGAACAAATGGCTGCTACCACTTCCAATGATGGACACCCTGGGGGACATATAATGGCCACTTTAGACAGCTCATCTGAAGCCCCTACTTCTTCCAGTAAGAACAAGGATCTCTTCAAGTTCCTTCATACTCTATTCCTTTCCAATTCTCAGTCTTTGACCCTCTTTTTACAGAGCTTCTTCTCGCTCACCCTCTCTGACAAAGCCATGCTACAGAATATAGCCTCTAATTGTCAGATCTGTCAGTGGACCAACACTTATACTCCTTTAAGGCCCAAACCTTTTCCTTCCCACCAAGCCCGGGGACACATTCCCACTGCTGACTGGCAGGTAGACTTCACCAACATGCTCACAGTATGGCGCACTAAATACCTCCTTGTCTTTGTGGACACTTTCTCTGGTTGGATTGAGGCATTTCCCACTTCCAATAAAACGGCTTCCACTGTAGCTTTAATCTTACTGACAGACATCATCCCCAGGTTTGGTATGCCCACTTCTCTACAATATGACAATGGCCCTGAGTTTATTTCTAGAATCACACAAAAGGTCTCTCAAGCCCTCTCCTTCAAGTGGCATTTCCACTGTCCATATTATCCACAAGCTTCAGGGAAAGTGGAAAGGGTAAATTGTACTCTAAAGGAAGTCCTTACCAAAATGACAATGGAATTAAACTTAGACTGGGTCAAACTCCTTCCCTTGGATTTGCTTCGAATCAGAGCTCTCCCTAAAAACCATCTTTACTGTCTCCCTTTGAGATAATATATGGAAGACCTCTTATACCCCCTGGGTTGGTCATTTCACAAGGACCTCTCACCCGAGATTTGTCTTTGCCTCTTTTGTATCATCTCCGCTCGGAACTCTGGAAATATCAGGACTGGCTTCATCCGGACCCAGTGTCCTCTCCAAACACTCCTCCCTTAACACCTGGGAGTCTAGTATATTATAATACCCCAGAGGAGAAAGGGACTCTTGCCCCAAAATGGGAAGGCCCCTATCCTGTCATTCTCTGTACCCCCACTGCCGCCAAACTCTCCTTACCAGACAACCATCTAACTCCCTGGATTCACATTTCTAGGTTGAAGCCATATCACCAGGAGGCCCCACCTGCTGACGACAGGACCAACCCAGAGGAACTCCAAGAATCACCTCCTGAACCTCCCATTAACTCCTGCTCTCCACACTCATCTCACCCATTTAAGTTGCGGCTCACACGGTGTTCCATGCAGCCCAATTCCTCTTAAAAAAGTCACAATGGGCTCTCTCAACACCCTAATCTTCTGTAACTGCTTGTTTTTTGTGCTCTGCTTATTTTCTGTGCTCTATCGGGACTGGTCTTTACCCTCCTCTCCTACCATGTATTTTTTCACTCTTCAGGAACGATACTCAGAACATGGCATGTAGAAGGTCCGTGCAGTGGATGCAACTACTTGCTTCATCCACAACTGCACCTCTATTTCCCTAAAATTGTCACCTTCAAGGACCTTCGTCCCTGGTAGCTGGAACTGGCTTTTCATTTGCTTCCTTTTTGATCAAACAAAAGACTATTGTCATTGGTGGCCTGAGATATATAATGGGTGCCCCTATTGGTCATACAGGTTCCATGATGAACATGGTAGCTATTCTTACCACTCACTTTGTTACCCTAAAGTGTGGACTTCTAGTTACCTAAAGTGGGATAAAGTCTCTTTATCTGATAACAATGGATGGTATACTTTAGATATACCTGACCCCAAGGCCAAACGTTGGGACTATGTTGAGTTTGCTGTCTATGCTCGGACAACCTCAGCCAGACCCACAGGGTGGATGACAGTTGGCCGCACCCTGATTATGCCACCTAAGGCAACCATCCAGGTAGTTGAACACATTAAGGAGTCAGAATCAAAACTTTTAGATCTTATCCATAGCTCATCCACAAAGGATTCAGACCCTTCAACCCCCTCAGGTCCCCCTGACACATGGCTCAATTTGTTACACCAATCTCTTCGATTATTAAACTCCACCCCTCTTTTTGTGCCTCCTTCTCAGTGCTTTCTCTGTGCTTCACTTAGTCCCATTAGCGGCAGGAAATATTTCAGCAAAAACCTACAATTTCTCTAAGAAAGGACAACCCCTACATGTGACACGTATCCCACTGTGGGAAAGTTATTTCACCAATACTTTATTTGCTTTCATCTGTTTCCACCTGCCAATAATGAATCCTTTACCCATTTGTTCCTTGCGCTTAAGCACCCAATCGAGCCCTGCATTTATGCAACCTGGACATTTCCTCTGGTGTAATGGGTCTTTAAGTACCTCAACGATCAATGTCTCTGGCACCTGTTTCTTGGTTACTGTAGTTCCTCAGCTGTCTTTGTATACTCCCACCGAATTCCGACAGTTGGCCCTACCTTCCTGAACCCGTAGGGCAGTCTTTCTGCCGGTTCTGGTAGGCCTCACTTTAACAACCTCAGTGGCGGGTCTCGGATTCTCTGGTGGAGCTATAGGTCATGCTCTATGGGCATTCAAAGACCTGCAACAAAAACTGCAGGAAGCACTCGATACCACTGCTGAGTCTCTGGGCTCCTTGCAGCGCCAGGTTACTTCATTGGCACAAGTGGCTTTACAGAACCAAAGGGCAATTGATCTTCTCACTGCAGAAAAAGTGGGTACATGCCTATTCCTCAGAGAGGAATGTTGCTCTTATGTTAATGAATCTGGGCTGATAGAAAAAAATGTTGTTAAATTGCAGAAATTATTGACCAAATTGCTCAAACCTAGCTCCTCCAATCCCTTAACAGGGTTCTTCCAATCCTATCTTGCCATGTACTTACTACCTATCTTGGGGCCCCTTATTGGGATGCTCCCTTTTTTTGCTCTCTTGCCATGCATAATGAAGTTCCTTCAAACCCAACTGCAAAAAATTTCTAATCAAAATTTCAACCAGCTTTTGCTTAGGCACTACCATCCTCTGATGACCGATGAACCCCTAACATCTCCAAGAGAACAGTTCACTCAGTGATGAAGCTCACTACCAGGCACGATGGAATGCAACGTACATCAGACAGCGGGAGGCAACGAGCTTGGAGAACCTCTCAAGCTGCCATCCTGGATTCATGAGTCTTTATGACCTTCTAAGCTTCCTCATGGCCCTTGGCCTCTTCTATGTCAGTCCCCCAACATGGAACTTCTGCCAAAAATTGACCTTTGCTTTAATTTTTATCTTCATTCTGTTTTTATTCGCTCTGATCTTCTTCAAGTGCTGGTGACACCATGACCAGGCAACACTTCCAGTATTTCCTAGGGTCTCTGTTACAGGACCAGTAGCTGATACCAACAATCTCCTCCATCCAGGACTGGTTTCATGCCATCGACAACTTGTGGCATCAGGGAACTTTCATAGACTTTACCCCTACTGAAGTAGCTATCTATACCACTGGCTTTTATTTCTGGCTGCCATGATATCCCCAGACCTGGCCCCCGAGCATTTGTCCACTTCCCTTTCTAGGCCCCACAGCACCCCCACACAGCAGGCAGCAGCCAGAAATGACAAACAATGCCCCACTTTCTAAGAAAACAAAAAGGGAGGAATGTTAGGAAAAGTATAAATGGCAGCCATACCCCAGAGAAAAACCCCAACATGGCACCTAAGGACTTCTTCTTCGTACCTTCTTCTTTTCTGCAGTGGCGTTAAAAGTCCCTGCCCTTGTTAACTCTGCAGCCAGCGCCAATTTCAAATCTCACTGGTGGGGAACCTTAGCCCCAATGAGAATTAATTCCTGGGCTCCAGAGCTGATATCTGAAAAAACTTATTCTCAGAACATGAGACCAAATCACAAACCCACAACCACACCCACAAAGGCACCTCCTTCCCCCAAGTAGGTCTGTGACTATTCGGAGTGTTCTCTGACTGCTGGGCCATACTATGTTCCTCCGAAATGGCCTGTCTTGTCTCAGATCTGGTCTCCTTGGTCAACTCTGTGAAGTTGACAGGAACCAGTGGTGAGCCACTACCTTCTTTCTCAGGAAAGGCCCCTCTTCAGAGCTCTTCTGGCATTTGGACATCTTCAAATCAGTAGGTACCAAGAAAGACTGACCCTCTCCTTGGTAAATCCAAACAAGTGAGACAACTGGGACTGGGACTGGGACTGGCTCGGGGTGCCTGGCTTCCTGGATCCCAAGTTCAGAGAGTTCCAACACCAAGGAAGTGAGGTGAGGTCACTTCCTTCAGGAACTGATTGAGGTCACTGCCTTGGCAACCACTTTGTTTTAGCAGTTGCTTCTTATGGTCCCTTTAGATGGAGGCTGCCCCTACTTCCTGTGACCCTTTCATAAGTTAGAATGGGATATAATCCATAGGCTCTCAGGAACAGCTCTCCAAAAGGCCTGGTTTGGTCCGTCTCCTCTACATTAAGAAGACAGAGGCTGATTCAGACACCAAACTTCATCCTACCAGGTTGTTTTCCATGGAAGATGACTTTTGCTCTCTCAGGTCCTTCATAGCTGCCTACATCTTCTCCAGGAATCATTTCTGCACATACCTTTGAGGTTCTCATCAGGTGGAAGATCCCATACATTCCTGTATTGTAAGACCAACACTGTCATTGCTTTTCTGTAAAGTTAGATTGAGGGAACAGTGTATGGTTAGTGTTAATAACATTTTCAATTTTGATTAGGAACCATTCTGCTCGATGAACAATGGTATTGGGAATCTGTGATATTTATAAGAATATAGAGGTGAAATATATGAACGAAAAGAGAAATCTAAGTAAGATTTGAAGCCCAGAAGGTCATTGGGTTCTTGATTGGGATACTTAGCATTGAATTACGTTCTGCACAGATGTCTCAGATAAATCGATATACAATGGCATAGGACCTTGTACCTTGGATGATTGAATGTAGAAGAGAACATCCAGTCAAAAAGGGATAGTCGATAGGATTAGGAAGACAGTAGGTAGGTTTAGGAAGAAGAGTGAATATAGGATTTGGACCAAAGTTTTTTAGCAATAGGGTTTCGGTTAGAGAGTGAATGTTAGTGATAGCACATGTGAAGATTCAGTCACAATTATGAACTGGGGAAAATATGTAGGAAAGCAGATATCAATAGACACATTACAAAATCATTCAAAGTGTAAAGTGAGTGACAGCTTTAGACGTATTCAAAGGGTTGAGTTTGAATATATAATCTTTGGAAGAAATAAATATGTAGTCACCAATAGGATTTTCATTTGAGATCATTAGGCAACCTGGACATGGATGTTTTTAGTAATCCAGGATCACTTTCCATTTAGGTATGGTACAATCATAAGTGAGAACTTTGCTTTTTCTGTTCAGAATATTACTGTGATAAAATGTATATGTAGATCAGGTTACATGTATTTGTTCCACCATTTCTGGGAGCAATATTTTGAAGACGTATAAATTAGTATTGGGGGTACAAAGAGGTGTACCCTGTGTCTATGAATATAGAGATAATACATGAATAGACCATACTGTGAATAAATAATATAACTGGTTCCACTTTAAATAATGGATTGAATTGATATCTGTAACTAAGTAAGAAATCTTATATTGATATACAATCATTCTTTCCAACCACTTATACATTTAAAGGTAATATTAGGGTTATGGTTTATCATGACGGGTGTTTTGCTTCAAATATGATAAAGGAAATCGAAAATAATGTGTTTGGAAAGAAGTCTCATGAAAAGAGCAGTCAAGAAACATGGAGGAATACATGGGTTCTGAAGCAGGAAGTGATTTGAAGTTAAACAAATGCGTATAAATTTGCTAAATTGTGGATGAAATATTTATATATCCTCTGATGTGCATAAACTGAAGAAATAGTAATGTTCCAGTGTTGAATAAAAATGAACGTCAAAATGCACATCATGTCCCATAGGAATCTAATCTACTTGCATTGATGTTAAACTCGTGTCAGTTACTGTAGAAATATTATGATTTGGCTTTTTTTTTTTGGTGTTATAATACAATTTATTTTAGTACTAGCATGCCACAGAATGTAGAGGAAGGAACAATGGATTATTATTATCATTGTGATAATTTAAGGTTTTATATCACATTAAGCTATAATATGGCATAATATATCTTATGAATTAGAGAAAAATTTTTTTTAAAAAACCTATTATTTAAGGACCATATGCACTGACAATTTAAATGGCTTTCTCGAGATTTCAATTTCTATCAATTGTGTATTAATTGCCAAATATTTATTTTAGTACTTTTCATATTCATAATTGATATAAAGTCAATTGTTTAATTCTTCTTGTAAGTAGTTACTTATTACAGCAGGGACATTATTAATAATTCTAAATCTTTATAAGAAAAATGGTACAAAGTTATTTTCATGCAAAATTAAGAATAATTGCCTTCTCTGAATGTTTGATTGTTAATACATATAACAAAGAGCTTTTGATGAGTCTCTTCCGCAGTAAAACATAAAATGCAAAGATATAGTTGGGTATGTATGTCCAAATAAAGATAAGAAGAAATACACATTATTAGCTAGAAACAATTAAATAAAAGATGAAAAGAAAAATCCAATACATTGTACGAACTTGTCAGATGAGGTAGTATTCTGGAAGAATAGCCTAAGGCTAGACATGGTCCATGACAAAATATTAACTAAAAAAATGAAATATGAAAAATATATTAAATGCTATGAATTTTTCATGAAGGTAGGTGAATTATCCTTTAATCTCATTTTATGTGCATTTTCAACAGCCAAATTTCTGGTAAAATAAATTTGTGATAGTTACAACTACACAAAACAAAGTTTCTGCTTAGCAAAATGAATGCATCTCAACCCTTTTTTAGCTGATTTCTTCCCACTCAATTTTAAACCTTTATTTATTTATTTATTTTTATTGGTTTTTCAAAACATTACAAAGCTCATGATATATCATCTTTGATACATTT
The DNA here is from genome assembly GCF_048772815.1 of Callospermophilus lateralis. Classification (NCBI taxonomy): domain Eukaryota; kingdom Metazoa; phylum Chordata; class Mammalia; order Rodentia; family Sciuridae; genus Callospermophilus; species Callospermophilus lateralis. The sequence goes on along the minus strand of NW_027512668.1, from coordinate 389,814 downwards.
TTCTCATTTGGTTTATGAACTCCCATTTTTTCCCCAAATAAGAATTGCAGAAACGCATTGCTTACACATTCACATTTTTACATAATGGCATATTAGTGACTGTTGTATTCTTCTACCTTTCCTATCCCCTACTATCCCCCCTCCCCTGCCCTCCCATCTTCCCTCTCTACCTCATGTGCTGTTGTTTAATTCTCTCCATTATTTCCGCCCCATTTCCCCTCACAACCTATTATGTGTAATTTTGTGTATCATTGAGGGTATTCTACCATTTCCATATGCTTTCTCTTCTCTCTCCCTTTCTCTCCCCCCACACGTCTTTGTATAATGTTAATCTTTTCCTCATGCTCTTCCTCCCTTTCTGTTCTTAGTTGCTCTCTTTATATCAAAGAAGACATTTGGCATTTGTTTTTTTAAGGATTGGCTAGCTTTGCTTAGCATATTCTGCTCTAATGCCATACATTTCACTGCAAATTCTATGATTTTGTAATTTTTTAGTGCTGTGTAATACTCCATTGTGTGTAGATTCCACATTTTTTTTTTAATCCATTCATCTATTGAAGGGCATCTAAGTTGGTTCCACAGTCTAGCTGTTGTGAATTGTCCCGCTATGATCATTGATGTGGCAGTATCCCAATAGTACGCTGTTTTAAGATCCTCAGGGAATAGTCCAAGAAGTGTGATAGCTTGGTCAAATGGTGGATCCATTCCCAGCTTTCCCAGGAATCTCCATACTGCTTTCCAAATTGGCTGCACCAATTTGCAGTCCCACCAGCAGTGTACAAGTGTCCCCTTTTCCCCACATCCTCGCCAACACTTACTGTTGTTTGACTTCCTAATGGCTGCCGATCTTACTGGAGTGAGATGGTATCCTAGGGTGGTTTTGATTTGCATTTCTCTGACTGCTAGAGATTGTGAGCATTTTTTCATGTACTTGTTGATTGATTGTATGTCCTCCTCTGTGAAGTGTCTGTTCAGGTCCTTGGCCCATTTGTTGATTGGGTTATTTGTTACCTTACTTTTTAATTTTTTGAGTTCTTTGTATATTTTGGATATTAGGGCTTTATCTGAAGTGAGAGGGGTAAAAATTTGTTCCCAGGATGTAGGTTCTCTATTTACCTCTCTTATTGTTTCTCTTGCTGAGAAAAAAAAAAAACTTTTAGTTTAAGTAAGTCCCATTAATTTATTCTTGTTATGAACTCTTGGGCTATGGGTGTCCTATTAATGAATTTGGAGCCCGATCCCACAGTATGTAGATCGTAGCCAACTTTTTCTTGTATCAGATGCAGTGTCTCTGATTTGATATCTAGCTCCTTGATCCATCTTGAGTTAACTTCCTTGCTTGGCGAGAGAAAGGGATTCAGTGTCATTTTGTTGCATATCGATTTCCAATTTTTCTAGCACCATTTGTCCTTCGTATATTGCAGGTTTTTAGCCCCTTTTATCAAATATAAGAAAGTTGTAATTTTGTGGAATGGTTTCTGTGTCCTCTATTCTGTACCATTGGTCCACCTGCCTGTTTTGGTACCAGTACCATGCTGTTTTTGTTACTATTGCTTTGTAGTACAGTTTGAAGTCTGGTATCGCTATACCTCCAGATTCAAACATCCTGCTTAGAATTGCTGTTGCTATTCTGGGTCTTTTGTTTTTCCATATGAATTTCATGATTGCTTTATCTTTTCTACAAGAAATGTCGTTGGGATTTTGATTGGCATCAATTTAAACCTGTAGAGAATTTGGGTAATATCGCCATTTTGATGATGCTAGTTCTGCCTATCCATGAATTGGGTATATTTTTCCATATTCTAAGATCTTCTTCTATCTCTTTATGTTTCTGTAGTTTTCATTTAAAAATCTTTCACCTCTTTTGTTAGGTTGATTCCCAACTATATAATTGTTTTTCCAATTATCTTATTTTCTTTGAGGATATTTTGAATGGAGTGGTTTTCCTCATTTCCATTTCAGAAGTTTTGCTGCTGATATACAGGAATGCTTTTGATTTATGCGTGTTGATTGTATATCTTGCCACTTTGCTGAATTTATTTATTAACTCTAGCAGTTCCTCTGTAGACCCTTTTGGGTCTGTTAAATATATTATCATGTCATCCGCAAATAGCGATAATTTAAGTTCTTCTTTTCCTAGTTTTATGCCTTTAATTTCTTTTGTCTGTCTAATTGCTATGCCTAGTATTTCAAGAACTGAATTAAATAGAAGTGGTGATAGAGGGCATCCCTCTTGTTCCAGATTTTAGAGGGAATGCCTTCAGCTTTTCTCAATTTAGGATGATGCCAGCCTGAGGTTTAGCATATATAGCTTTTACAATCTTGAGGTAAGTTCCTGTTATCCCTAGTTTTTCTAGTGTTTTCAACATAAAGGGATGCTGAACTTTGTCGAATGTTTTTTCTGAATCTATCGATACGATCATATGGTTGTTGTCTTTAAGTCTATTGATGTGGTGAATAGCATTTATTGATTTCCGTATAATGAACCAGCCTTGCATCCAGGGATGAATCCTACATGATCATGGTGCATAATTTTTTTGATATGCTTTTGTATTCGATTCACCAAGATTTTATTGAGAATTTTTGCATCCAAGTTTATTAGAGATATTGGTCTGTAGTTTTCTTTCTTTGAAGTGTCTTTGTCTGGTTTTGGGATCAGGGTGATATTGGCCTCATAGAATGAATTTGGAAGAGTTCCTTATTTTTCTATTTCTTGAAATAGCTTGGAAAGTATTGGTATTAATTCCTTTTTGAAGGTTTTGTAGATCTCTGCTGTATACCCATTCGGTCCATGGCTTTTTTTGGTTGGTAGTATTTTGATGGCTTCTTCTATTTCTTCCTTTGTTATTGGTCTGTTTAAATTGTGTGTGTCTTCCTGACTCAATCTGGGCAGATCGCATGACTTAAGAATTTATTGATATCTTCACTATCATCTATTTTATTGGAACATAGGGTTTCCATATACTTTCTAATTATCTTCTTATTTCTGTAGTGTCTGTTGTGATATTGCCTTTTTTATCCCGTATGTTAGTAATTTGAGTTCTCTCTTTTCTTCTCTTCCTTAGCATGGCTAAGGGCCTGCTCTCTCTTTTCTTCTCTTCCTTAGCATGGCTAAGGGCCTGCAGATCTTATTTATTTTTTCAAAGAACCAACTTTTAGTTTTATCAATATTTTCAATTTTTTTTTGTTTCAATTTCGTTGATTTCTGCTCTAATTTTAATTATTTCTTGTCTTCTACTACATTTGCTGTTGTTTTGCTCTTCCATTTCTAGGTTTTTGAGGCGTAGTGTGAGTTCATTTATTTGCTGATTTTTTTTTTTTTTTTTGAGGAAAGAACTCCAAGAAATGAATTTTCCTCTTAAAACTGCTTTCATTGTGTCCCATAGATTCCAGTATGTTGTGTCTGTATTGTCATTTGTCTCTATGAATTTTTTTATCTCCTCCTTTATGTCTTCTGTAAACCATTGATCATTCAGTAGCATGTTGTTCATTTTCCATGTGATGTAGGATTTTTCCTTCCTTCTTTTATCATTGATTTCCAGATTCATTCCATTATGATCAGATATTCTGCATGGTATTATCTCCACGACTTTATATTTACTAAGAATTGCCCTATGGCATAATATATGGTCTTTCTTTGAGTAGGATCCATGTGCTGCTGAGAAGAACGTGTATCCACTTTTTGATGGTTGATATATTCTATATATGTCGGTGAAGTCTAGGTTACTGATTTTGCTGTTGAATTCTATAGTTTCTTTATTCAGTTTTTGTCTAGAGGATCTGTCTAATGGCTAGAGCGGTGTGTTGAAGTCACCCATAATTATTGTGTTGTAGTTTATTTGACTCTTGAACTTGAGGCGAGTTTGTTTTATGAGTGTTGCAGCTCAATTGTTTGGTGCATACAAATTGATAATGGTTATGCATTGTTGGTGCAAGGTTCCTTTTAACAGTATATAGTGTCCTTCTTTATCCCTTTTGATTAACGTAGGTTTGAAGTTGATTTTATTCGATATGAGTATGGCCACTCCTGCTTGCTTCCGAGGGTCATGTGAGTGGTATGATTTTTCCCAAACTTTTAATTTCAGCCTCTGTATGTCTTTACCTATCATATGAGTCTCCTGAAGGCATATGATATTGTTGGATTTTTTTTTTTTTTGATCAAGGTTACTAGCTTATGTCTCTTGATTGGTGAGTTTAGGCCATTAACATTTAAGGTTACAATTGAAATATGATTTCTACTTCCAGTCATGTTTGTTTGTTTGTTTATTTATTTATTTATTTATTATTTATTTATTTATTTTGGTTAGTTTTTACTTTTTGGTTATTTTCCTCTCCCTTTACTGAGATACCTCCTGCTGCTAGTTTCAGGCATTACTTTTCAAATCCTCTTCTTGTAGTATTTTGCTCAAAATGCTTTGCACTGCTGGTGTTCTGGCTGTGAATTCTTTTAGCTTTTGTTTATCGTGAAAGACTTAAATTTCATTGTCAAATCTGAAGCTTAATTTTGCTGGATACAGTATTCTTGGTTGGAATCCATTATTTTTGAGCGTTTGAAATACTTTGTTCCAGGATCTTCTTGCTTTCAAAGTTTGTGATGAAAAAAATCAGTCGTTAACTTAATTGGTTTACCCCTGAATGTAACCTGCCTACTTTCTCTCGTAGCTTTTAATATTCTCTCTTTGTTCTGTATGTCCTTGTTCTGGCTATCTTCATAAATATTTGTCTTGGAGTTGGTCTATTATGGTTTTGAATGCTTGGGGTCCTGTAGGCTTCCAGGATTTGGCAATCCATTCCATCTTTCATCTCTGGGAAATTTTCTAGAATTATTTCATTTAATATGTTGTCCATTCCTTTGGTTTGAATCTCTATGCCTTTTTCTATCCCGATGACTCTCAAATTTGTTTTTTTTTATGACATCCCATATCTCTTGAATAGATTGCTCATGGGATTTAAGCATCTTTTCTGTGTTTACTCTATTCTTTTGAAGTTGATAAACTTTGTCTTCATTATCTGACGTTGTAACTTCTACTTGATCTAGTCTATTTGTAATACTCTTCGTTTGAGTTTTTAATTTGGTTTATACTTTCCTGCATTTCTAGGATTACTGTTTGATATTTCTTTTTAATGTCTCTATCTCCTGGTAAAGCTCATTCTTTGCCATTTGAATTTGTTTGTTTATTTGATTTTCAAAATATACTTTTATTGCTTGGACTTGCTGCCTCATGTCTTCTCTAATATTCCTTTCCATCTGAGTTAGGTATGCCTTGAGTTTTTTCCCTATCCCTATTTCTGATGCTTCACGGTCCTCCTTTAGAATTTAGTTGTCCTGCATTTTTTGCACACCTTTTTTTCCCTTGTTTTTTCATGATGTTCACGTTACTTTTCAGCTCAATTTGATTGCTGTGTTTCTGCTTTCTTCAATAGATTTGTTTTGGTTTTATATATCTCTGTTGTCTCTCTTTTGTGTTTGTAGACTATGCCTGCAAAAGTGGATTCCACTTGGAAGGAATTCCGACAGCTGAGCTCCAGTGATGTCACCTGTCTGCTATGGCGGGCCCCAGGCTCCTTGCCGGGGTGTTTGAATGGGAGGGTGGGACTGGACTGTCTCTGGTTGGTTTCACCTCCCGGTCGCTGGCGGGTGGGCGGTCTCCAGCCATCCAGTCGTGCAATCAGCGAATGGGCTGTCACCGGCGGGCGGGTGATCTCTAGCTGCCCAATTGCGCAGGCAGCCAGCGGGTGATTGGTTGCTGGTGGGCAGGCGTTCTCCAGCCTCCTAGTCACGCGTGTCTGTCCTCTGGTCCCCTGGTTTCCTCTGCGAGTCCTGATTTCCCCTGCGACACCAGATTTCCCCTGAGTGATGCCTCTTGGCAGCTCAAACTGTACTCTTTGCCTGCCGTTCCTTGGTTGTGGAGGGTGTCTATTGGGAACACTGGCACTCTATTGTTTTGATTTTTTCCGCTTGCCCCACCCATTGCGCTGGCTAGAAAAGTTTTGTTTTCACCGGTGATGGGAGGGGAAGTTGAAGGTCAGGTGCCACTAGTTTTCCCCCCGTCTTTATGAAGGCTTTCTCTGGTAATCCCTCCCCCGGAAAGCCTAAGAGAGAATTTTTGCGAATTACCTGCTGTATGGGAGATAAGCTGAGTAACACACACCTGTTTTGTTGTTGCAATCTGTCGGAGAGTGGTGGTGGATACTTCAGCTCTCCAAGATGGTGGCCGTTGGTTTCCTCGGTGGAGTTTCGGTTGTGGGGGATAGAACTGTAACACTTTCTTCCCCATCTGAAATCCCGAACTCAGCCCCAGGCTCAGTGGTGGGTGACCCAGCCGGATTCCACAGAATCCGCAGCAACGTTTCTCCCTGCATGCTGGTCGCTTCACGGTGGAGGCCCGCCGTCTGTAGCCACGGCATGGGCCGCACGGATCAGCCACCCCAGATCTTCGGTCGCATAGTTGGCTCTTGTTTGAGACTCAATTACAGGACCTCGGTGGTGGAAATCATTCTTCTAGGTTCCAGGCACACCCATTTTTCTGTAAGATCCTAACAAGATACTTTTTCGTCATTCTAACTCCTTATTCACATGTGAAGTTGCGCAGTACAAAGGGTGTGATGCACTCTATTCATGGCCATCTTGCAATGTCAAAATATTAGGATTTCTATGCACCATTTACTGAAGATAGTTTTCAGTACTAGTAAACCAAAATGTTATTTCAGGTGGATGAATATTTCTGAGAATAATCTTTTGAAAAGTAGATTATAAATCCACATACATGAATATGAATGAAATTTGGGAGTGCATAATAAGACACATATATTTCATATTTTGAAAAATCTGGAGGATATATATATATATATATATATATATATATATATATATATATATATATACAGACACACACAGAGAGACATTAAAAAGTAGCATTATATATGCCAATCGAAATTCATCATGAAATACATATCATCCACAGATTCAAAAATATTTATTTTACTGAACATGGATTTATGTATAATGCTATTTAAATAGGAGGATCACCCATAGGTTGAATTCTCAGTTCCAACAGCTTTTAGAAGGAGTGATATCTTCTCACAATTTCTATATGCCAAGTCAGCCACCTCACCAAAAATATACGTGTGATACCAGGTATGAATAAATATGTGCATATAAAACTACATGTGCTAAATAGGCTACAGAGAAAGGGAGACAGGAATTCACATATTTGTTAACTTTAAAAAAACATGGAGAATTCTTTCAACCAAATAATTGACTAGATTCATAACTCCTACCCTATATAATGCAAAAGGCAAGTCCAACTATACACGATGCCTCCTCTGAACTGCTTGTATTTCAATTCTGTTTGGGTTATTATTCTAGTCAGAGTTTAGTAGCATAGGGGTTAGTGTGAGGGATTCACTATTTTGACTGGAAAATTATAAAATGAATCCAATGTGTATACAAATATGTGCTACAAAAAATTGTTCCCACTGTCATCCAGAACAATGGCTTGACATTACCTAGTCCCCAAGTAAGACAAAATTAGAGGAGAAGAGTTAGAAAATCTGTGAATACATATTTGAAATAGAGTATGCTAAGGAGTTTCCAAAAGTAAGGGACAGGGTAAACACTCCACAAACTGCAGCTCTTCTGGCCTAAAGACTTCTTGTGGAACTGCCTCTGAGGTTGGGCACTTGAAACATATGTTGTTGTCAAGTGCTTTAGCTTCGTTTCTAGTGAGACCAATAAAGGTGGGTCTGCATCTATGTGATCTGGAGGACATGGTTTATTATTTTCCACTGAACATGAGCAGCAGTGCTGAATTTGCTGTTTGTAGCTAAACTGTGGCCCCTGGGGTCTAAGTGTCTCCCCGTGTGGACTGTGAAGCCATTTTGTGATCCTAAAGTTTTCATGGTGTTTCTTGCGGCTTCACTGGGAGTTTGGTATTTGCTTCACAAAATACAAAGAGGTCAACTGGGACACAGTCCTGGAGGGAGTTCTGTCACGTGTGGTGGGTCAGTTTCTGCAGGACAATGCACCAACCATGCTTCTATCCCACATAGCTTTCCCCATTGACCATAGCAACTTAATTCTGAAACTTTCCCTGAAACTTCTCAATATTACAAGATGCCTTTACATAGAAGGGACTGCTTGCTGCACCATGTCAGTCACAAGACATTTGGAAGCTAATGGCAGATCCACATGGCCCCACCACAAATGTTTTATCACACACCTGCCCACTACTGCTCTAGGCCAAGTACTCAGCAGGCTCCAATTTATTGGCATCTCTGTTCTACACCATTTTCATGAAACTCAGTCAATCAAGGCACTGTCTGGTATACTCATGATCAGCAACAGGACATCCAAAGGTTCTCCAGTGCCACCTGGTCATGGGAATTTCAAAAATTTCTTGGTATTTATCTAGCCATTTTTGAAAGATGAAGTTGGAGGCACTGTACGTTTCAAATCAATCCAGAACCATTAAATTGTGAGGAAGCTCATGTCAATGAAAGCTATGGAGAATTCTCACAGGCAAGGCTTTCCAAAGATTGGCTAAATGGTCACGTGAATCCAGGCCCATTGAGGTCTACAATGTGAGGTCCATGTGTGTTTTGACTCTCAACTATGGCTGCCAAGTCTTTCAGAATAAAATCATGTGATATCTTGGCTGTGATTCCCAGTGCTTTGTGGAAATACAACCTGGGCATACATCTCAGTTTCCAAGGACGACTCTCATGCGTGAACTAATAACATCCCAACACAATTCATGGCAATACATCTCTGAGGTCAGTTCCAGAACTCAGTCTCTTAGGGGAATCACACCAGAGTTCATGTCAAGGTGGACCCAGTCATCTCTTCCAACCACCACACAAATGACCACAATTAAAACCAACACACTCCCACATGGCCCTCATGATCTTTCATATAAACACTCTTCATAACCTCTGGTTGAATGTTTCTATGAGGGGTGCAGACCAAGACAGTCTCCAAAATAATCTCCCTTGCCCCTAATGTGCCTAAAAACAGGGTGGCTTGGACACCCTTCCTGTGAACCTGGTGTGATCACATAGGCCTGCTGTTAATACTTCTCTGCTTCTCCAATTGGAGGACTACTGACTGTGGGGTTTAGATTCTTTGTCTGAATTGGAGACATGAGGAAACCCAAGCTCCTACGGGCTAGCCTCTGCAGGGCTTTGAAGAAATTATTTGACCCAATGCATTCCTATTCTAACTTGATGTAGGTCTAGAACCTCACAAAGGAAGGGGAGAGACTTCATCCAGAATGACTGCTCTTTTGGCTATTTTGGTTTTGTATGCACACATGGGATCGTTCTTTAGATCCATCAGGTGCTGAGAATCTAAGCCTAAGCCTCACACAGGGCCAAAAGGCTGATTCAGACACATCCTTTCCAAAGGAATTAAGCAAAAAGCCTCAGGTGATGCCCATTCATTTCCATGTGAAAACAGTTTTTTTTCAGGCTTCAAAAAGGGGTGGCCTGAGGCAAAGACCTTTCAGACATTCAGGGCAGCAGAACAATTGGTAATTAAAAGGCCCAAAGCAGGGTTTCTCCACTGAGACTCTCCTGATCACACTGATACCTGAGTTTTCTGAGATGCTCGCCATTCCCTTCAGCTATCCAGTACATGGCGATGTCACAGGGCTTGGAAGTGGTACATATATTGGACACAAAACCATGAGCCTATTCTGGAGAGTGGCCAGAATTCAGGAAGAAAGCAGAAACTTTGAAAGATAGCAAGTGTTGCCCATCGATAAGGCAAGCTGAAATCCATTCATAAATTGGGCAGGATGAATGCTGGGAAGCTTTCAACTAGACAGGACATATCAATTGATGCATTCTCTTTTCTAATGTCTACAACCATGGACACCGTGAAATACACAGACATAGAAACACTCGCCTTGTCAAACGACTTACTCGAAACAGTCTACACCAAACCAAACATACCGACTTTCCTACCTATTCTGAGAACATGAGACAAATCCACAAACTCACACCCACACCCACAAAGGCACCTCCTTCCCCGAAGTAGGTCTGTGACTATCCAGAGTTTCTCTAATTGTGGACCATATTTTATTCCCACAAAATGGCCTGTCCTGTCTCAGATCTGGTCTCTTTGGTCAACATTTTGAACTACTGAGGAGCCAGCGGTGATCCAATACCTGCTTTCTCAGTAAAGGTGACTTTTCAGAGCTTTCTGGCATTTGGCCATCCTCACATCAGTAGGTACCAAGAAAGACTAAATCTGTCCTTGGTAAATCCAAGCAAGTGAGACCCCTGGGAGTGGGACTGGGACTGGATTTTGGTGACTGGCTTCCTGGATCCCAAGTTCAGAGAGTTCTGTCACCAAGGTTGTGAGGTGAGGTCACTTCCTTCAGAAAGTGAATAAGGTCACTGCCTTGGCAACCATGTTGTCCTAACAGTTGCTTCAAAGAGTCCCATGAAATGGAGGCTGCCCCTACTTCCTGTGACACTTTCACAACTTAGAATGGTATATCAACCATAGGCACCCAGGAACAGCTCTCAACACAGGCCTGGTTGGGTCCTTCTTCTCTAAATTAAGAAGACAGAGGCTGATTCAGACACATTCCTTCATCCTGACCAAGTTTTTTACAATGAAAGATGACTTTTGCTTTCTCAGTTCCTACATAGCTGCCTACAACTTCTGCAGGGATCATTTTTTGCATGGACCTTTGAGTTTCTCAGTAGTTGGAAGGAATCCTACATTTTTGTATTGTAAGACCATCTCTGTCCCTGCTCTTCTGTAAAGTTAGATTGAGGCAACAGTGTATGGTTAGGGTTAATAACAGGTTTGATTTGGGTTAGGAATCATTCAGCTGGATGAATAATGGTATTGATGACCTGCGATAATTACAAGAATATATAGGTAAAATATAAGTATGAAAACAGAAATCTATGTAAGATTTAAAACCCAGAAGTGTATTAGGACCTTGATTGTGATACTTAGCTTTGATTTATTTTCTGCACAGATGTCTCAGGTACATCGATATACAATTGCATTAGACCTTGTGCCTTGGATGATTGATTGTCAAAGATAACTTCCAGTCAAAAAGTGATAGTCGGTAAGATTAAGAAGATAGTCGGTAGTTTAGAAAGGAGAGTGAGTATAGAATTTGCACCAAAAGTTCTTTAGCTATAGCTTTTCGGGTATAGAGTAAATGTAAATGTCAGCACATGTGAAGAGTCAGCCACAATGATGAACTGGGAAAAATATGTAGGAAAATAGATATCAATAGATACATTAGGAAATCTGGCAAAGTATAGTCGTTAGTGAAAAGTTAGTAAAATAGGTAGTTGTCTCTTCATGTTTTTCTGTATACTTAACTTCCCTCCCTGCCCTCCCCAAGGAAAGTATATAAGCCCTGTTTAAGCTGTTCTCAGGACTCTCTGCTCTATTGAAGTGAGCTCTGAGCCCCAGCATGCTGGCCACCAATAAACCCTTTGCTTTTGCATGAGACAGTTTCTTAGAGGTCTCTTCGCCTGACACTCATCCGACCTTTACATATGGAGGTTCCACCGAGTTCTGGCAGCAGCGTACGAGAGACCCCAACTGGCTCCTCAAGGGATTTGTAAGGCGCCTCTTTCTGGTGTCAGGTTTCAGGTTAGAGCTTGGCAAAATGGCTGTCAATGAAGAGTGTGAGCTCTCTCTCACGGTGGCTGACAGATGTGTCACAGAGCCTCAGGCCACCACCCTGAGGGACACCCCAGAGGACTCTGAAAATCAAGGAACAATAGTCTCCTCAACTCAGTGATATTTTGTTTCAGATTCGGTATTGCCAGCCCATCAGGTATTGCCGGCTACTCAGTCCTCGTCTCAGTGTTGGACGTCCATTTCCTGTCTTTATTGTCTTGTCTTGTCTGTGTCATGTGTCATTGCTTTTACTGTTTGTGCATTTTTCATTATGGAAAAGAGCACTTCAATGCCTCTGTCCCTGACCCTTGATCACTGGACCAAATTCGGCTTAAGGGCTCAGAATCTTTCTTTTTCAGTAAACCGCTTGACCTGGCAGACTCTCTGTGCCTCAGAGTGGCCCACCTTTGGATTCGGATGGCCCTTAGAAGGATTTTTCTACTTCTCACTAATTTAAAAAGTCAGAGATATTGTCTTTCAGGAAGGGCCACATAGCCATCCAGATCAAAAGCCATATATCTTAACCCGGCATTACCTCTGCAAATCTCCTCCATGGGTGAAGCCTTTCTTTGCCCCTGCCCCCGCTCCTAATCCTTCCCCCACGATCTCTCAAACCCTCTGCTCCTCCTCCTCCTCCACCCTCTTTTCTGCCTAAGTCACAAGATTTAACTCTACTGCACTCTCATCCCTCTCCTTATCCCTTGCCCTGGTCTCCCAACCCCCAACACCCTTTAAGTGATTCCCCTGCTGCTGACTCAGCCTCTCCGCCATTGGAGGAAGCTAAGCCAGCCCAGCACCCTCCAGAAAACTCCCCCGCGGCACACACAGCCCCTCCTCCCCTGGAGGAACCTGGCCCGGCTAAAGGAACTCACCATCAATGAAAGATTGAAAACCCTGGAACTCCCGTGATGCTCCCCATCCGTCCCTATGTGCCAATGATTGATGATGGCCATGGGGAAAAATTGCAAGCCTACCAGTATTGGCCTTTCTCCTCTTCAGACCTATATAACTGGAAAAATAACAATCCCCCCTTTTAAGAGGACCCCACTCGTGTCTCAGGTGTGGTTGATTCATAGATGTTTTCACACCAGCCTACTTGGAATGACTGCCAACAACACCTAGGGACTCTCTTTATGACAGAGGAACAAAAGAGAATCCTCTTGGAAGCTAGAAAAAAATATCCTCGGACCAGATGGTTGACTGACACCACTTCCCAACATATTCAACCCGGCTTTCCCTAGAATCGACAAAACTGGGACCCCAACACCTTTGAAGGTAGGGAGCATCTGTCCACTTATCTCCGGGCTCTAATAGCGGGTATCTTAGTGGCTGCTAGGCGACCAACTAATTTGGCCAAGGTAATAGAGTTTATTCAAGGGCCTGATGTATCTCCCTCTATGTTTCTAGAGAGAATTATGGAGGCATATAGGAGATATACTCCTTTTGATACTCAGGCAGACGCTCAAAAGGCATCTGTCATGATGGCCTTTATTGGGCAAGCTGCCATGGATATTTAAAGAAAGTTACAACACTTAGATGGATTACAAGATATGACTTTGAGAGATTTAGTCAGAGAAGCCAAAAACGTATACTATACGAGAGAAACTGAGGAAGATAAGGAAGCAAAGGGTGGATAAAAGAAACAAAAGACAGACTAAGGAATTGACTCAGGTCCTGGTCACAACAACAAATAGGCCAGAAATAAGAAACATGGAGACAGGAAGGGATACCTGGGCCCAAACTAGAGGCCACCCCTGGCCTCAGATCAATGTGCCTATTGTAAAGAAAAAGGACACTGGGCCAAAGAGAGCCCTAGAAAGAGACAGCCACGCCAGCCAGCCATCCTGACTCTGCAGGATGACTAAGAAAGTTGGGGATCAGATCCCCTCCCCGAGCTCAGGTTAACTTTTGAAGTGGAGGGCACCCCAGTAAACATTGAAGTGGATACAGGGGCAATATACTCAGCCATTAAGGCTCCATTTTGCCCTCTATCAAATAAAAGGTCTCTAATTCAAGGGGCTAATTGCAGTAAATATCGGGCTTGGACAACTAAGAGGACCTGGGACCAGGGGAAAGGAAAAATCCATCACTCCTTCCAAGTAATCCCAGAATGCCCGGCCCCATTGATGGGCAGAGTTCTGCTCACCAAGCTCCGGGCCAAAATAACTTTTAACCCTGAAGGCCCCCAAGTGGAATATATATATATACACAAAACACAAACACAGACAATGAAAAGTAGCAATATATATGCCAATCGAAATTCTTCATGAAATATATATCATCCACTGATGCAAAAATATTAATTTTACTTAGCATGGATTTATGTATAATGTTTTTTTTTTTTACTAGGAGGCTCCCCCATAGGTTGAATTTTCAGTTCCAACAGCGTTTAGGAGAAGTGATCTCTTCTCACGATTTGAATCTGCTAAGTCAGCCACCTCACAAGAATATACGTGTGATACCACGTAGGATTCTATATGTGCATATAAAATACATGTGGCAAGTAGGCTACAGAGAAAGGGAGACAGGTATTCACATATTTTTTAACTTTAAAAACACATGGAGAACTATTTCATTTAAAAATTAGCTAGATTTATAACACCTACCCTAGATCATGCAAAAGGCAACTCCAACTATACACCATGCCTCCTCTGAACTGCTTGTATTTCTATTCTATTTGGGTTATTTTTCTCCATCATATTAGGATTAGTAGTCATATTCTAGTAGGGTATGGGTTAGTGCCAGGTGTCCCGGCCAGCAGGACACATCAACGTGGGCATCGAACATAGTTGGGAAGGAATGAAGGGACAAAAGACAGGACAGATGACACCCAGACAGGAGTTCTGATCAAGCTGCAAACTTTTATTGTTCTCACAGGGTGTTTATATGCTGCTGATGGGAAAGCTCTCTTATCGGCAGTTGCTGGATGTCTTCACAGGGTTAGATAACCTCAGGATATTTCAGGAAGACAGATGGCGACAGGATGTCTCAGGGAGATAGATGGTTGTGGGATATGTCCCAGGCAGGATGTCTCCCAGGGGGCTGTTTCTTGTAAGTGTCAGGCTATTCTTTGAAGGAGAACTTCCTTTTAGCCCCTGACATCTCCCCCTTTCTTATATAAAATATTTGACCTACCTTACCGGCCATGTTTTTAGGGGGGGGGTTAGAGGCTCTGTTTCTCTAGGAGGCCTTAGAATATCTCCTGATCCGAGCGAGCATCTTTACTAGCAGATTTCGTGGTGGCCTTGGCATGTTTTTGGAGGAGATGGCCTTGAAGCGGAAGCATGCCAACCGCCATGCACCAGAGCATGTCACTCACTGGTCTTGTGTTTGGGGATCCGTGGATCCATCCTTTTGCAATCCTTCCTGCACCCTCCGATATTGTGGCCTAACGTCCTCACTCCATGGGTGCGTCTTCCCCCAAGCCGAAGGGCCCATGTAGACGAACCCTTATGGCAAGGGCAGAAGATGGTTTGTCAGAGCTGTTACTTATAGTTTTATGTAAGAAAGAGAGATTTGTGGGGATGTAAACTTAAGAAATAAGCCTGTCAGAAGGGTAGAACATCCTTTTAAAAGTTGACAGCGTGGTCTTCCATCTCCAGATGATGATAGTGGATTTGTAGGGGCTTAGAGGCCATAATATTAATGTGTTCTTTAATAAATTGTACCACACTGTTTATAATGCAGGGTCCTATGGTCACCATTAAACGTAAACCCAACAAAGGGCCTAATAGGGGAAGAAGGTAGGGTAGAAATCCATTAAGCTTTGTCCAGAGGGGATTTTCAAATAGTTCCCTTCATCTCTTTTCTAGATCTTCTTGAAGCTGCTTAAATTTAGTGCATACTATGACTGATTTATTGGCATTAAAGCAGCATCGTTCCCCTAAGGCCAATCAAATATCTCCCTGGTTAGCAGTCAGCAAATCTAAGCCTCGTCTGTTTTGAAGGAACACTTTTGCCAGGAAGTCTATTTGGTCCTACAAATCTTTAATGGTTTCTGATAGAGTTTGTACATCATTTTAAGTTGTTGAGACAGGCGATGGTAAGGGTGTATTGCCGTGCCTAAGCCAGTGTACCTGTGCCCACAGCAGCTGTTATTCCAAGGCTGGCAATAAGTGATAAGGCCTGTATCGCCCGCCTCTGTCTTTTGACTAAGGTGTCTAGGCTAGAGGTTCGTCTCCTGGGACAATAGTTATATCAGGGAGTAATAAGGCAAGAACACAGCCACTGTTCCAATTCGCTGGAAGCCTGGGGAAGGCCACATTTCCTCCACACATAACAACTGTGCCATTGGGGGGACAAAGAGATGGGATGGGTGAGGAATAATTTTGTTCTGTTGAGCAATTTCCAAAGGAAGCAATTCCAAAATCCATATCATAGGTATTATTCTGCATCACGCCTAAAAGACATAATGTAAAAGTGCCTATAGGCTGTACTTTAAAGGGAAATCCGGGTTGGCATGTATTATCATTGTCCATAGTAGAATTAATAGGAACTGCCATAGGCATGCTTGCCCCTGTTGTCATGCAGAGCCAGCAATTACCAGCAAGGGTGGGGTTGGAATTATTAAGGAAGGAGAAGGTAGTTTGCAAAATATCTAATGTATTGGTATCTAAACCTGGGAACTGGGATTTCGGCTACATTAAGGGATGATATGTGAGCTCAGGGATTTGGGGTTTCAAAAGTTTGATTATCTGAGGATGCTTGACTGCATCAGTGGGTCCTCTACCATCAGAGACCCCTGTAGGGTCCTTAATGGGCCAGTAGGAAGTTTTTCCGACAGTGCCTTGGCACCCAGCTGACTGTAGCTTGGTGTATTTGCCTTCTCCTCCCTGGTCAAAGAGAACGGGGGTATAATGAATAGTGGTCCACCCTGCTTCATGAGTTTTAGTTAGGGAGGCTTCAAAAAATCATTCTCCCTGCTTGTTAACACAAATTGAGGCTGACACAAAACAAGAGACATGCATCGCCTGGGTATGCGTACGGGTTGCAGAACAATTTTGGAGAGCTTTACTTGTACTAGGGGGAATAATCTTTGGCTTGTTAACACATACCCATTTAGGCTGATGAACTCCTCTGAATTTATGGTCAACCTCGGAACGGAGGTAAGCCACCTTAGTCATGCAGTCAGCAGTCTGGTTCCAACTAGTGGGAGCCTGAGTCCAAGATCCTCCCTTGCCTTCACGGGGGGAGGGGGGGGAAGGTACTCCATGATGTTGGAAGGTGGAGGGCCCAGGCCTCCGTGCACAAACCTGTTCAGCAGAAGTGCCTTAAGCAGGATCCTCACACAGATTGTTGGATGGATCCGGAAAAGGGGAAAATTTGTACTCAGGGAGAGGGCCTCCGTCCCCGGTTTGAGGTAAGTCATTAACCTGTTCAACCAGGCATTCTGGTAACCATCTTGGGGCTGCTAGCTCTTGGTCCAAAACACAAGCTGAGCCACATTCCCAGATGAGGACAGGATGTGGGCATTTCCATTTATTTGTAAGGGGATTTCGCCACATAACAGGTGGCTGATCAGAATTGGAAAAGGGATGCCAGTGTGTGTCTGCAGCCGAAAGGCCTTCACTGTCTAGGGTAAGAAAAGAAAGGGCAAATAATGCATGGTTAAGGCAATGCCTGTGAGTGGTAAATACAAGGGCGGAAGCCTTAAGGCGGGATAGCCAAGTCTTTAAGGTAAGGTGGAACATTCCACAATGCCTTGGCCCTGAGGTTTGTATTGAATTCCAGTAGGATGACAAAATTGCAAGGTAGCACAAAACTGTTTAAACTTGGCACTGGTATATGGAGGATAATTATCTGTTTTAATATGTATTGGTTTACCCATTATGGAAAAGGCTGAAACAAGATGAGAAAGGACATCTTTGGTAGCCTCTCCAGAATGTGGTGATGCAAAAATAAAGCTGCTGAAGTTATCGATAGAAACGTGTATATATTTGGTTTTTCCAAATTCAGGAAAATGAGTAACATCCATTTGCCAAACCTGATTTGGCAGTAATCCTCGGGGGTTAACTCCCAAGTGTTGAATGGGGAGGGAGAGAGCGCAAGCAGGGCATTCTTTTACTATTTCTCGTTTCTGTTGCCTGGTAATTTTACAAAGTAATCGAAGGCTCTGGGAATTTAGTTGGTGAAGATTGTTTAGCTCCGTGGCCTATTGAATGGAGCCACCAAAAATTTGAAAGATGGTAGGAGTTGCTGCATCAGCTTGAGCATTACCTGTGTTAGAGGGTCGGAAAGATCAGAGTGTGCCCTGATGTGTCCTAAGAAAAATGGGTGTTGTCTGGCCTGAATTAGCTGCTGAAGCTGGTGAAACAGAAAGGCCGCATTGGAAGAAGCTTTAATGGCGGGTGAAATCTCCAGCAGGGGCACAGAATGAGCAATGTAGGCACTGTCTGTATGAATATTAACAGGATTATCACAAAATGTTATAAAAACTTGTGTTATGGCAAACAATTTCACAAACTGTGCTGAATGATAGACAGTATCAAAGGTTGTAGGCTGGTTATTGACAACAAAGACCGCACAGCCATTACTGGAACCGTCTGTAAAGACAGTAAGGGCTTGGAACTGGGAGCCTTTTGAGTAATTTTGGGAAAAATAAATGGATGTATCTGGACAAAATGTAAAAGTGTGTCATTGGGGACGTGGTTATCAATTGTTCCCAAATGGCCTGATTGGGCAATACCCCATTCATCCCCTCTCTGTAGTAAAAATTGGGTTTGGTCATTAGTATATGGAATTAAAATATTATCAGGGTCTTTGCCAAAATGTTGTCGAGAAAGCAAACGACCTTTAATAATAATAGAAGCTACCTGAGCAAGATAAACGGTAATAAACTTGGAGGATGTGGTGGATAAATGGACCCAAAGCAAGGGGAAGCCTTTATTTTTAAAATATGGATATCACTGCCAAAATTTTCCTGAGGGTATATGAGGAGTGTGTAAAAGAACCAGAACCAGAGGAAGGTTATAAGAAATTTGTGTAACAAACTGTTTGGCAATGGCCTCTGTGACTTGGTTTAATGCCTGTCATGCCTCGGGAGTAAGCTTTTGAGGGGAGGAAGGGTAGGAATCACCTCTCAAAATATCATTAAGGGGCAAAAGTACACAAGTGGATAATTATAAATATGTTCTTAGCCATTGAATATCTCCCAGTAATTTTTGAGAATCATTAAGGGTGTGAAGATGGTTCACACGCAGTTGTATTTTATGAATTTGGATCTGATTATCTTGAAGTTTAAGGCCCAAATAGGTATAAGGGTCCTGTGTTTAAACCTTATCAGGAGCTATCCGTAGTCTCAAGGTAGTGAGGGTTTTCTAAAGGTCCAAGTAACAATTATTAAGGTCATGGTAATTAGGTGCAGCAATTAAAAATTCATCCATATTATGTAAAACATAAAATTGTGGTCATCACTCTCTCACAGGGTCTACTGCTTGAACAACTTATATTTAGCAAAGACTAGGGCTGTTGGCCATACCTTGGGGAAGAACCTTCCATTGAAATCTCTGCATAGGGCAGTGGAAATTAATGCAAGGGAGACTAAAGGCAAAATAGGGTCTATCCTCAGGATGTAAAGGAATGGTAAAAAAGCAAACTTTTAAGTCAATAACCATTTTACAATAGTTTTGGGAATAGCCATTGGTGTGGGAATTCGAGACAGTAGTGCTCCCATCAGGCACATAACTTTATTACTGGCACACAAATATTGTAAAAGATGCCGCTTGTCTGATTTTTTCTTGATAACAAAAATAGGAGTAATCCATGGTGAGGTTGAGGGCTCTACATGGCCGGCTGCCAGCTGTTCCTGCACTAACATGGAGGCAGCCTCCAATTTTTTGGGGGGGTAAGGGGCCACTGATCCACCCACACAAGAGTCTGAGTCTCCCAAATAATTTTATCTGCATGGGGTACAGGAGGGTCAGGAACCGACACTAAAAATCAGAATACCCAAGTCCATATGTATTTGTTTTTTTATGAGTTTTATAGTCCCCACCAGTCCTTGTCTCAGTCTCACAAGGCCTGTACCAGGGACAAAATTTATACGAAGCATTTGATGAGTCATCATGGAATTGGGACTGGCAAGAATGACTTCCATTTGACTCAAAATATCTCGGCCCCATAGGTTAACAGGGAGGTCAGGAACAATGAAAGGAGTGACAGTCACCTTATTACCCTCTTTATCAGTAAAGCTAAGAGCCCTAGAACTGACATGGGGATTTTTTGACTCTTAACCCTTTTAGGTCATTCAAGGATGGGGTGATGGGCCAACCTGATGGCCAGTATTTGTGAGAAATAATTGTGGCATCAGCTCCAGTATCTAGAATTCCTTGGAATTCCTTTTTTTCAATAAGTAAGGTAAGGGTGGGTCTATTGTGAGAAATGGGCTGAACCCAATATACATCAGAGCAGCCGAGGGAGGCTGTCCCCCATTTTATGTTTGGGCGGTGGAAGTGCCTCCTGAATCCAAGGGAAGGAATATCAATTGTGCAAGTCTTGTTCCTGCTGGGATGGCCGCAACTCCATTAATAGCTGTTGCTAGTATTTTTATTTCTCCAGGGAAATCATTATCATTAATGCCAGGGAAGACCTGAACACCATTTAAGGTAGCAGAGACTCTTCCAAGAATAAGGGCACTCGTATGAGATGAAGGGGGACCCATAATTCTAGTGGGTATTATCTGGTGCCCTTGCATTGAGTCTAATATTGTATCGGTGGTGGCACAGAGGTCCAATCCTGCACTGCCTGGGGTGGCTAGTTGGAGGGAGGCAATTGTGGGGAAGAATTTTGTGGTAGGTTTGGAGTTTGGAAGGGAATAAACCTTATTGCCCCTGGTTTTGTCCTGGGGGAGGTCGTGGCCAGGGGCTGGCCCCGCAGGGTTTTCCTGAGAAGCAGGAAGAAATAGGCTGTCTGAGGCCATTTGTCTTAGATCTACACTTACTGGCCCAGTGATGACATTTACCACATCTAGAACAAAGGGTAGCTGGGGGCGGTTTAGCCCCAGTTTGAGGAGACGATATTCCTACGCTTTGTTTGTCTTTCAGACACTTGCGTGCAAAATGGCCAGGTTGTTTACAAGTAAAGCAAGTACATGAGCCAGGATTGTGAAAGGCCTTGATAAAGGGGGCATGTAGGGCGAGACCCATGGCATGGCCTGCACCCACCCCTGCACAGAGTCTAATAAAGTCCGAAAGTTTCCCTTTTTCCTTATGTGGTCAAAGAACATCCTGACATGACAGGTTGGCGTTTTCAAAGGCAAGATGTTTTACAAAAGTTCTTTTGCTTTCGCTTGGTCCAAGCAAGCATTCTGCAGCTAGGTTAAGCCGGGGAACAAGGTTTCTATAAGGGTCGTTGGGTCCTTGTCAAATTTTTGCCAAAGAAGTGGTAGCCGAGCCAGTTTGAGGGAGGCATCTCCAAGCATGTAAGCAAGCCATCTGAATCTGCGCCAAAATTCCAGCAGGGAAACGTGCCTATTTAGTTTTAGTGTCAAATGGCGCATAGCCCACTAGCTTAACATAAGTTCAGGATTTAGAGGAGGCCTTAGTTAATTTTTTTTGAGCAGTTTCCTGACAGTGCTCCTCGAAATCTGCATTCCATAACAGGAAATCTCCGGCACTGAGGGTAGCTCGGTCTAAAAATTTCCAATCATTGGGAGTAAGCCATTGTGCGCTGTGGCTTTCTAATAAAGTCAACTTGTAGGGCACAGTGGGGCCATTGTGAGCACAAGTCTTTTTATGTTTTTCAAGAAAACGCAGGCTTAATTTTTTTGTAGACACTCTGGGTTCCTTCCTGCCTAGGGGTGAACTCCTCATCCTCTGAGTCCTGATCTCCTTGATCCATTTCCCCCACTTCCTCCTCTTGATCCTCGTCTAAGTCTTTGACCTCAGCCTGGGCAGGCTTATCTATCTGACTGCGGGTGACTGGGAAGGCGAGAACAGGCTGATGGAGTGGCTTAGCCTTTGTATTAGACCGCCGTGGGCCAGTTTGCATTGACTCCGTGCCTAAGGCTAATGAACAGAGCTCAGAGTCTAGGGATCTTAATTCTTTTAAAAGTTTGATCTGTTCCCGTCTATGTTGGAGAGACTCTCACAAGGGAGCCAGGCTAGGCAAGGGAAGTGGGGAAAAATATCTGGGTTGCATTTTGCTCCTGAAAGGCTGGAGCACAAAAGGCAGGAGGGATATAGGAGGTAGGTAGATGTGTAAGTCCTATAGGCTGTGGCAGGGTCCTGAGAGGTGGCGCATCTTCTGAATGGTAGCTTGCTGCTTCCTTCTCCAAGGTAGCCTCCGTCCCAGGGGTCAATGTGTCTCTGGGATTTAAAACTCGATAAAGGTGTTTGGTAACCATTGGAGCCTTATTCATTAGGGTGGTATTTTGAGGGGGACTAGGAAGGTTCCCAGGGTCCTGGGGAGACTGAGAAGGATCAATGTCTATACTAACTGATGGGCATGCCGTGGGGAGACGAGAAGTGTTTTGCATAGTCTCTTCTCCAATCCTGACAAGTTGTAAGGTACCATTGTCAAAGGGTGAACTTTTAAGAATTTCATTAATTAAGTTCCAGTAAGAAAAGGTGGGAACTGGCACTTTTTCTGGGCCAAAGGTTTCATAATAATCTTTTAAACAGTCTCTTACTCTAAGCCATCTTTTGCCATCAATGGTCACTTCAATGTGAAACCATGTACACAATTCTCCTATGTATTAGAAGAAAAATTTTAAGTCCTTTTTCTTAACACGCACCCCTCATGTCTTGAAGGACTCCTTGAGGCCTGACAAAAACAAATCATGTGACGAAACTGCTTGTCCCATGGTGGGTCACTCACCGTGCGTCATCCCCACTCTCCTCCTGGATCTGTCTCTTTGTGGTGTCTGCTGAGGCAATCGCGAGCTCCACTTGATGAAGTCTTCCAGGAGGACGGGGTTCCCAATCAGTCAAAGGCTCGAGCCCCAGTCAGTGGGTGCCAGTAGTCACGGCTGGAAAGACACATCAACAGGGGCAGCGAACCTAGATGCGGAGGAATGAAGGGACAAGAGACACGAGAGATGACAGCAAGACAGGAGTTCTGATCAAGCTGCAAACTTTTATTTTTCACACAGGGGCATTTATATGCTGGAGATGGGAAAGCTCTCTTATCCAAAGTTCCTGGATGTCTTCACAAGGTGAGATAAACTCAGGATGTTTCAGGAATACAGATGGCAACAGGATGTCTCAGAGACACAGTTGGCTACAGGATGTCTCCCAGACAGGATGTCTACATGGGGGCTGTTTCTTGTAAGTGTCAGGCTATTCTTTGAAGGTGAATTCCTTCTACGCCTGACAGTCAGGGATTCAGTATTTCAAATGGAAAATTGGAAAAAGAATCCAATGTGTATTCAGAACAATGCCTTGACATTACCTTCATCCCATGTAAGACACAATTAGAGGAGAAGAGTTAGAAAATCTGAGAATACACATCTGGAATGGAAAATGCTCAGGAGTTCACAACCTTGGAGGTGGTATAGGAGTTTCCAAAAGTCAGGGACAGGGTAAAAACACCACAAACATGGAGCTCTGCCGGCCTAAATATTTCTTGAGAAACTTCATCTGAGGTTGTTTTTAGGAGCTTTAGCTTCCTTTATAGTGAGACGATCAAAGCTGGGTCAGCATCTATGTGACCTAGAGGACATTGTTTCTTATTTTCCAAAGAACATGAGGCAGCAGTGCTGAATTCTCTCTTTGTAGGGAAACTGTGGCCACTGGTGGCTAAGTGTCTCCCAGGGTGGAATGTGAAGCCATTGGTCATCCTCCAATTTTTGTGGTGTTTCTTGCAGCTGCACTGGGAGTTTGATATTTGCTTCACAAAATACAAGAAGTTCAACTGGGACACAGTGATGGAGGGAGTTCTGTCACGTGTGGTGGGTAAGGGTCTGCAGGAGAATGCACCAACAAGGCTTCTATCCCACATAGCTTGCCCTCTTGACCATAGCAATCTGATTGTAAACATTGCCCTGAATCCTCTCCATATAACAAGATGCCTTTACATACAAGGATCTGGGGCTTGTACCATGTCAGTCACAAACCATTTGGAAGCGAAGGGCAGATGCAGATGACCCGACCACAGATGTTTTAACACACACCAGCACACCACTGCTCTAGGCCGACTACTCAGCAGGCTCCAAATTACTGGCATCTCCATTCTACACCATTTTCATGAAACCCAGTCAATCAAGGCACTGTCTGGTACACTGATGGTCATCAATAGGACATCCATAGGTTCTCCAGGTCCACCCGGTCATGGGAATGTCAAAAATTTAAAGGTATTTATCTAACCATTTTTCAAGGGTGAAGTTGGAGGCACTGTGGGTTTCAATTCATTCAGGAATGATTAAATGGAGAGGAAGCTCATTTCAATGAAAGCTCTGGAGAACTATCACACGCAAGGCTTCCCAAAGACAGGCCAAAAGGTCCCATGAAGCCAGACCTATTGAGGTCTACAATTTGAGGTCCATATGTGTTTTGACTTGCAACTATGGCTGCCAAGTCTTTAAGAATAAAATCATGTGATATCCTTCCCAAGATTCCCAGTGCTCTGTGGAAAGCCAACCTGGGCATAGATCCCAGTTTCCAAGGGCGACTCTCATGCATGGCCTCCTAAAATCCCAACACAATACAAGGCAATACTTCTTTGAGGTAAGTTCCAGAACTCAGTCTCTAAGGAGAATCACACCAGTGTTCAAGCCCAGGTGGACCCAGTCATCTATTTCAAGCGCCACACAAATGACCGCAATTAAAATCAAGACACTCCCACATGGCCCTCATTTTCTTCCATATAGACACTCATCATAACCTCTGGCTGGAGGTTTCCATGAGGGGCACAGCCTAAGACAGTGTCCAAAATAAGCTCCCTTGCATCCATTTGCCTAAAGTCAGTGTGGCCGGGACATCCTTCCTGTGAACCAGGAGTGTTCAAAGAGGCCTGCCGTTAATATTGCTCTTATTCTCAATTTTGAGGCCTACTGACTGTGGTGTTTAGATTCTTTATGTTAATTGGAGTCATGAGAAAACCCAAGAACCTATGGTCTAGTGTCTGCAGGGCTTTGAAGAACTCATTTGACCCAAAGGATCCATATTCTCAATGATGGAAGTCAGAAACCTTACAGAGGAAGACGAGAAACTTCATCCAAAATGACTGCTCTTTTGGCTTTTTGATTTGCATGCACACATGGGATTTTTCTTTAGATCCATCAGGTGCTGAGAATCTAAGCTACAGCCTCACACAGGGCCAAGAGGCTGATTCAGACACATCCCTTTCCAAAGCAATTAAGAAAGAGCCACAGGTAATGTTTATACATTTCCATTTGAAAACTGTTTTCTTCAGGCTTCAAAAAGGCATAGCCTGAGGCAAAGAGCTTCCTGACATTCAGGGCAACAGAAGGATATGTAAGCAAAAGGCCCAAAGCGGGGTTTTTCCATTGAGACTTTCCTGGTCACACTGATATCTGAGTTTTCTGAGATGCTCATCATTTCCTTCAGCTCTCTAGTACATGGCCGTATCACAGAGCGTGGAGGTGGTTCATATCTTGGACACAATACCATGAGCGTATTCTGGAGGTTGCCCATAATTCAGGTAGAGAACAGGAACTTAAGAAGATATTAGGTGTTGCCCATCCATTAGGCAAGCCGCAGACCATTCATAAATTGGGCAGAATGAATGCTGGGAAGATTTCTACTAGAAAGGACACATGTATTTATGCATTCTCTTTTCTATTGTCTACAACCATGGACACAGTGGGATACACAGATATAGAAAGACTAGCCTTGTCAAACGACTTACTAGAATCAGTTCACACCAAACCAAACAAACCGACTTTCTTACCTATTCTCAGAACATGAGACAAAACCACAAACCAATACCCACACCCACACCCACACAGACCCCCAAGTACCTCTGTGACAATACGGAGTGTCGTTTGATGGTGGGCCATAAGAAATTCCCTCATAATGGGCTGTCCTGTCTCAGATCTAGTCTCTGTGGCCAACTTTGTGAATCTGTAAGGAGCCAGTGGTGAGCCACTATCTGCTTTCTCAGGAAAGGCCCCTCTTCAGACCTTCCTGGCATTTGGCCATCCTCACATAAGTAGGTACCAAGAAAGACTGACTCTGTCTTTGGTAAATCCGAAAAATTTTGACCACTGGGACTGTGACTGGGACTGGCTCTGGATGCCTGGCTTTCTGTATCCCAAGTTCAGAGAATTCCATCACCAAGGAAGTGAGGTGAGGTCACTTCCTTCAGGAACTGAATGAGGTCCATACCTTGGCAACCACTTTGTCCTAACAGTTGCTTCCAAGGGTCCCATGAGATGGAGGCTGCACCTACTTACTCTGACATTTTCACAAGTTAGAATGGTATAAAACCATAGGCACCCAGGAACAGCTCTCCACACAGGCCTGGTTTGCTGCATCTTCTTTACATTAAGAAGAGAGAGGCTGATTCTGACACAACCCTTCATCCTGACCAGGTTGTTTGCAATGAAAGATGACTTTTGCTCTCTGAGGTCCTTAATAGCTTCCTACATCTTCTCCAGGGATCATCTTTAATGACCTTTGAGGTTCTCAGCAGGTGAAAGATCCCTTAATTTCTGTCTTGTAAGACCAACTCTGTCCCTGCTGTTCTGTAAAGTTAGATTGAGGGAAGAGTGTATGGTTAGGGTTAATAACATGTTCAATCTGTGTTAGGAACTATTCTGCTGGATGAATAATGTTATTGGGAACCTATGATATTTATAAGAATATGTAGGTGAAATATATGTATGAAAACAGAAATCTAAGATTTGAAACCCTGAAGGGCATTGGGCCCTTCATTGGTATACTTAGTGTTGACTTACTTTCTGCACAGATGTCTCAGATAAATAAATATACAATGGCATAGGACCTTGTACATTGGATGATTGAATGTGGAAGAGAACATCCAGTCAAAAAGGGATAGTAGGTAAGATTAGGAAGATAGTTGGTAGGTTTTGGAAGGAGAGTGAGTATAGGATTTGGAAAAAAAAAAACTTCTTTAGCAATAGGGTTTCTGTTAGAGGGTGAAGGTAAATGTCAGCACATATGAAGATTCAGTCACAATGATGAACTTTGGAAAATATGTAGGAAATCAGATAATAATAGAGACATTACAAAATCAGGGAAAGTACAAAGTGAGTGATAGGATTAGACATTTTGAACAGGGTTGAGTTTGAATATATAATCTTAGGAAGAAACAAATATGTAGTCACCAATAGGATTGACATTTGAGAGCATTAGGCAATGTGGACATGGATGTTTTTAGTAATCCCTGTTCACTTTCCTTTTAGGCTTTGGTACAATCATAAGTGTAACCTTTGCATTTTGTGTCCAGAATATTACTGTGATAAAATGTATATGTAGATGGGGTGACATTAGTATTTCTTCCAGCATTTCTGGGAGCAATGTTTTGAAGTCCTATAAATTAGTATTGGTGGTACAAAGAGGTGTACACTGTGTCTATGAATATAGAGATAGTGCATGAATAGACCACATTGTGAATCAATAATATAACTGGTCCCACTTTAAATAATAGATTGAATTCATATCTGAAAATGTATAAGAAATCTTATATCGATATACCATCATTCATTCCAACCAGCAATACATCTAATGGTAATATTAGGGTTATGGTTTATTACGAAGTGTCTTTGAGTTTTGCTTCAAAAGTGATCATGGAAATCGAAAATAATGTGTTTGGAAAGAAGTCTCATGAAAAGACCCATCAAAAACATGGAGGAATACATGTATTCTGTAGAATAAAGTGATTGAAAGTGAACAAAATGCCTATAAATTTGCAAATTTTTGGATGAAATATATTTGCTATGATGAGCATAAACTGAAGAAATAGTATTGTACCAGTGTTGAATAAAATAAATGTCAAAATGCACAACATGTCCCATAGGAATCTACTTGTATTGATGTTAAACTGGTTCAGTTACTGTGGAAATATTAGGATTTGTATGCACCTTTCACTGAAGATAGTTTTCAGTACTAGGAAACAAATATGTATTTCAGGTGAATGAATAATTTTGAGAATACTCTTGTGAAAATTTGATTATAAATACACATACTTGAATATGAATGAGTTTAGGGAGTGTATAACAAGACATATATTTCATATTTTGAAAAATCTGGAGAGTGTGTATATATATATATATACATACACAAACACACAGACATTAAAAATAGCATAATATATTCCAATTGAAATTCACCATGAAATATATGTCATCTACAGATCCAAATGTATTTATTTTATTGAATATGGATTTATGTATAATGTTCTTAAACAAGGAAGCTCACTCATAGATTGAATTTTCAGTTCCAACAGCTTTTAGGAGGAGTGATCTCTTACAATTTGTATCTGCCAAGTCAGTCACCTCACAAGAATGTACGTGTGGTATCAGGTAAGATTCTATAATTGCATATAAAAATACATGTGCTCAATAGGATACAGAGAAAGGGATGCCTTGACATTACAATCACGGAGACTAAGGCACAATTAGAGGAGAAGAGTTAGAAAATCTGTGAATAAATATCTGGAATGGAATATGCTCAGGAGTTCACAACCTTGAAGACGGAAGAGGAGATTTCAAAAGTAAGGGACAGGGAAAACAGTCCACAAACATGGAGCTCTGGTTCCCTAAATCCTTCTTGAGAAACTCACTCTGAGTTTGGGCACTTGAAATATATGTTGTTGTCGGGAGATTTAGCTTCCATTGTAGTGAGACAATCAAAGCTGTGTCTGCATCTATGTTACCTCGAGGACATGGTTTCTTATTTTCCACTGAATATGTGGCAGCAGTGCTGAATTTTCTTTAGTAGGTAAACTGTGGCAACTGGGGGATAAGTGTATTCACATGTGGACTGTGAGGCCATTTGGTCATCCTCCACTTTTCGTCGTGTTTCTTGCTGCTGCACTGGGATTTTGGTATTTGCTTCATGATATACAAAGAATTCAACTGTTACCCGGTGCGTGAGTGAGTTCTGTCACTTTTGGTAGGTCAGGGTCTGCAGGAGAATGCACCAACCAGGCTTATATCCCACATGACTTGCCCCCTTGACCATAGCAATCTGATTCTAAACATTGCCCTGAATCCTGTCCATATAACAAGATGCCTTTACATACAAGGGTCTGCTGGCTGCACCATGTCAGTCACAAGTCATTTGGAAGCCAATGGAAGATCCACATGGCCCCACCACAGTTGTTTTATTGCACACCTGCCCAGCACTGCTGTAGGCCCACCTCTCAGCAGGCTCCAACTTCCTGGTATCTCTGTTCTGAACCATTTTTATGAAAACCAGTCAATCAAAGCACTGTCTTGTAATCTCATGATCAGCCACAGGATATCCAAAGATTCTCCAGTGCCACCTGGTCATGGGAAGTTTAAAAATTTCTTGGTATTTATCTACCCATTTTTCAAGGTTGAAGTTGGAGGCACTGTGTGTTTCATTTCATTCTGGAACTATTAAATGGTTAGGAAGCTCATTTCAATGAAATCTCTGCAGAAGTCTCACAGGCAAGGCTTCCCAAACAGTGGCCAAATGATCACATGAATCCAGGCCCATTGGGATCCACATTGTGACATCCGTGTGTTTTGACTCTCATATATGGCTGCCAAGTCTTTCAGAATAAAATCATGTGGTAACCTGGCTGAGATTCCCAGTGCTCAGTGAACAGCCACCCTGGGCCTAGATCTCATTTTACAAGGGTGACTCTCATGTGAATCCTCCTAAAATCCCAACACAATTCATGGCAATACGTCTCTGAGGTGAGGTCCACAACTCAGTCTCTAAGGGGAATCACAACAGAGTTAAAGCCAAGGTGGACCCAGTCATCTATTCCAACGGCCACACATGACCACAATTAAAACCAAAACACTCCCACATGGCCCTCATCTTCTTCCATATGGACACTCATCATTACCTCTGGCTTGAGGTTTCCATGAGGGGCACAGCCCAAGACAGTGTCCAAAATAACCTCCATTGCCCCTCATTTGCCTAAAGTCAGGGTGTCCTGGACACTCGTCCGGGGAACCAGGAGTGATCAAATAGGCCTGCTATTAATATTGCTTTGCTCCTCCAATTTGAGGCCTACTGACTGTCAGGTATAGATTCTTTATGTGATTTGGATTCTGGAGAAAACCCAAGCACCTATGGAATAGCCTCTAAAGGGCTTTGAAGAACTCATTTGATCCAAAGGTTCCTATTCTCACTTGATGGAGGTGAGGAACCTTACAGGGGAAGGCGAGAGACTTCTTCCATAATGACTGCTCTTTTGGCCAATTTAGTTTTGGATGCAAACATGGGATTTTCTTTACATCCATCATGTGCTGAGAATCTAAGCCAAAGCCTAACACAGGACCTAGAGCCTGATTCAGACATATCCCTTTCCAATGCAATTAAGCAAAGAGTCACAGGTGATGCCCATTGATTTCCATTTGAAAACTGTTTTCTTTAGGCTTCCCAAAGGGGTGGCCAGAGGCAAAGACCTTCCTGACATTGAGGGCAACAGAACAATAGGTAACCAAAGCAGTATTTCTCCACTGAAACTTTCCTGATTACACTGATATCTGAGTTTTCTGAGTTGCTCGCCATTCCCTTCAGCTATCCAGTACATAGCCATGTCACAGAGCTTGGTGGTGGTATACATCTTGGACACAAAACCATGAGCCTATTCTGGAAAGTGGCCAGAATTCAGAAAGAAAACAGGAACTTAGGAAGATATCGGGGGTTGCCCATCAATAATGCAAGCCACAGTCCATTCATAAATGGGAAGTATGAATCCGGGGAAGCTTTCTACTAGACAGGACACATCCATTGAAGCATTCTCTTTTCTAATGTCTACAACCCCTGACACAGTGGGATACACAGACCTAGAAACACTCGCCTTTTCAAACGACTTACTAGAATCAATTAACTCCAAACAAAACAAACTGCCTTTCTTACCTATTCTCAGAACATGAGACAAAACCACAAACACACACCCACACCCACAAATGCACCTCCTTCCCCCAAGTAGGTCTGTGACTATCCGCAGTGTCCTCTGAGTGGTGGGCCATACTATGTTTCCATGAAATGGCCTGTTCTGTCTCAGATCTGTTCTCCTTGTCCAACTCTGTGAAGTTGACAGGAGCCAGCGGTGAGCCACAACCTGGTTTCTCAGGAAAGGGCCCTCTTCAGAGCTTTACTGGCATTTGGCCATCCTCACATCAGTAGGTACCAAGAAAGACTGACTCTGTCCTTGGTAAATCCAAACAAGTGAGATCACTGGGACTGGGACTGGAACTGGCTGTGGGTGCCTGGCTTCCTGGACCACATGTTCAGAGATTTTGAACACCAAGGAAGTGAGGTGAGGTCACTTCCTTCAGGAACTGAATGAGGTCACTGCCTTGGCAAACACATTGTCCTAATTGTTGCTTCCAAGGCCCCATGAGATGGAGGCTGCCCCTACTTCCTGTGACACTTTCACAAGTTAGAATGGTATATCATCCATAGGCACTCCAGAGCAGCTCTCCACACTGGCCTGTTTTGGTGCATCTTCTCTACATTAAGAAGAGAGAGGCAGATTCAGACACAACCCTTCATCCTGACCAGGTTGTTGGCCATGGAAGGTGACTCTTACTCTCTCAGGTCCTTCATAGCTGCCTACATCTTCTACAGGGATCATTTCTGCATGGACGTTTGAGGTTCTCAGTGGGTGGAAGATCCCCTAAATTCCTGTATTGTAAGACGAACTCTTTCCCTGCTCTTCTGTAAAGTTAGATTGAGGGAACAGTGTATGGTTAGGGTTAATAACATGTTCGATTTGGGTTAGGAATTGTTCTGCTGTATGAATAATGTTATTGGGAACCTGCGATATTTATAAGACTATAGAAGTGAAATATAAGTATGAAAACAGAAATGTTCTAAGGTTGTATGGTAATTCTAGGCTTAAAATAAAAACATGTTGGAGATTTATGTGTATCATTTGTGTTGTATAATTGGACTTGTTATCAAAAAGATATGTACAGTTACATGTTACTTTTTACCCTTAGATAAAATTTAAAAGTATTTTTTAAGTTAATGAGAGCCTAATCTCTGTGAAGGTTTTATTGTAAAACACAAAGGTAAAATGCCCATTCATTTCCATGTGAAAACTGTTTTCTTCAGGCTTCAGGAAGGAGTAGCCTGAGGAAAAGATGTTCCTGATATTCAGGGCAACATAACAATAGGTAATCAAAAGGCCCAAAGCAGGGTTTCTCCACTGAGACTTTACTGGTCACACTGATATCAGAGTTTTCTGAGATGCATTCCCTTCAGCTATCCAGTACATGGCCATGTCACAGAGCTTGGAAGTGGTACATATCTTGTACATAAAACCATGAGCCTATTTTGGAGAGTGGCCAGAATTCAGGAAGGATACAGGAACGTAAGAAAATAATAGGTGTTGCCCAATGATAAGGCAAGCCACAGTCCATTTATAAAATGGGCAGGATGAATGCTTGGAAGTTTTCTCTTTGACAGGACACACCCATTGAGGCATTCTCTTTTCTAATGTCTACAACCATGGACACAGTGGGATACACAGACATAGAAACACTCGCCTTGTCAAAGGACTAACTAGAAACAGTTCACTCCAAACCAAACAAACCCCCTTTCCTAACTATTCTCAGAACATGAGAAAAAACCACAAACCCACTCAAACACCCACGAAGTCACCTCCTTCCCCCAAGTAGGTCTGAAACTATCCAGAGTGTCCTCTGACTGGAGGGCAATACTATGTTCCCCAGAAATGGCCTGTCCTGTCTCAGATCTGGTCTCCTGGGTCAACTCTGTGAAGTTGTCAGGAGACAGCAGTGAGCCTCTAACTTCTTTCTCTGGAAGGGCCCCTCTTCAGAACTTTCCTGGCATTTGGCCATCCTCACATCACTAGGTACCACAAAAGACAGACTCTGTCCTTGGTAAATCCAAACAAGTGAGACCACTGTGACTGGAGCTTGGACTGGGTCTGGATGCCTGGCTTCCTGGAACCCAAATTCGGAGAGTTCCATCAACAAGGATGTGAGGTGAGGTCACTTCCTTCAGCAACTGAATGTGGTCACTGCATTTCCAACCACTTTGTCCTAACATTTGCTTCCTAGGGTCTCATAATATGGAGGATGCACCTACTTCCTGTGACACTTTCACAAGTTCGAATGGTATAGAAACAATAGGCACCTGGGAACAGCTCTCCACACAGGCCTAGTTTGGTCAATCTTCCCTACATTAAGAAGAGAGAGGATGATTCAGACACATGCTTTTAACCTGACCGGGTTGTTTGCCATGGAAGATGACGTTTGCTCTCTCAGGCCTTTCATAGCTGCCTGCATCTTCTCCAGGGATCATATCTGCATGGACCTTTGAGGTTGTCAACAGGTGGAAGGTTCCCTACACCCCTGTATTGTAAGACCAACTCTGTCCCTGCTCTTCTGTAAAGTTGGATTGAGGGAAAAGTGTATAGTTAGGATTAATAACATGTTCGATTTGTGGTAGGAATCATTCTGTTGGATGAATAATGGTATTGGGAACCTGCAATATTTATAAGAATATACAGGTGAAATGTAATTATGAAAACTGAAATCTAGGTAAGATTTGAATACCAGAAAGGCATTGGGCCCATGATTGGGATACTTATCTTTGAATTATGTTCTGCACAGATGTCTCAGATAAATCAATATACAATGGCATAGGACCTTGTACCTTGGATGATTGATTGTTGAAGAGTTCATCCAGTCAAAAAGGGATAGTCGGTAGGATTAGGTAGATAGTCGGTAGGTTTAGAAAAAAGAGTGAGTATAGTATTTGGACAAAAAGTTCTTTAGCAATAGGGTTTCGGATAAAGAGTGAATGTAAATGTCAGCACATGTGAAGAATCAGTCACTATGATGAACTGGGGAAAATATGTAGGAAAAGAGATATCAATAGAGACATTAGGAAATCAGACAAAATATAAAGTGAGTGATAGGATTAGACATTTTCAACATGGTTGAGGTTGAATATATAATCTTGGGAAGAAACAAATATGTACTCACCAATAGGATTGACATTTGAGAGAATTAGGCATCCAAGACATGGATGTTTTTAGTAATCCATGTTCACTTTCCATTTAGGCTTCGGGACAATCCTAAGTGTGACCTTTGCATTTTGTGTCCAGAATATTACTGTGATAAAATGTATATGTAGATCAGTTGACATGAGTCTTTCTTCCACCATTTCTGTGAGCAAAATTTTGAAGATATACAAATTATTATCGAGGGTACACAGAGGTGTACCCTGTGTCTATCAATATAGAGACAATGCATGAATAGACCATACTGTGAATAAATAATATAACTGGTTCCAAATTAAACAATGGATTGAATTGATATTTGAAAGTATACAAGAAATCTTATATTGATATACAATCATTCATTCCCACCAGTTTTACATCTAATGGTAATATTAGGTTTACGGTTTATCATGACGGGTGTGTGAGTTTTGCTTCAAAAATGATAATGGAAATCAAAAATAATGTATTTGGAAAAAAGTCTCATGAAAGGAGCAGTCAAGAAACGTGGAGGAATACATGTGTTCTGAAGCAGGAAGTGATTGAAAGTAAAACAAATGTGTATAAATTTGCTAAATTGTGAATGAAATATACATACTATGATGTGCATAAACTGGACAAATAGTAATGTACCAGTGTTGAATAAAAATGAACGTCAAAATACAATTATATTCCATAGGAATCTTCTTGCATTTATGTTAAACTGGGTCAGTTACTGTAGAAATATTAGAATTTTTTTTGGTGTTATAATACAATTTATTTTAGCACTAGCATGCCACAGAATGTCGAGGAAAGAGCAATGGATTTTTAGTTATCGCACTAGTAATCTATCATTAAATGACTATTTTGGGGAGTCTAGAAATTACATAAGGCTATGTAACATTTTTTTTTTATTTAGCATTCATAAAAACTTAGAATTTTGGTAATATTTCTACTTTTTTATTATTTTTTTATTTTTTCAGTTGTTGATCGACCTCATTTTATTTATTTATATGTGGTGCTGAGAATATAACCCAGTGCCTCACACATGCTAGCCAAGCATGTTACCACTGAGCCAGACACCCAGACCCTCCACATTTATCTTATAATCAAACACTCCTCTCCCTCTTCTTTACTCACTTTCTTCCTCATTTTCCCCCTTCTCTCTCTTCCTTTTTCATTTTCCCTCCATAGGAGTTTTTCTCTCATGTCATTACAAACAGTAATATGCTATGAAATTTACATTTAAGAATTTTTTTATAGTCATTCTTTTTTCTTGAGAAAATTTAATAATTATAATAACCTATAGATATATTACAATACATTTATTATACATATGTATCTATATTCATGCATATGTATTACATATGATATATATACATATATATTTAAAAGTACTTTGATTAGCGTGTTAGAAATAATATAGACCAAGTCTTTCTTAATTTTCAAGTCTTCTAGAATTAACAGCTTACAGTGAAAATCAAATAAACATATTTAAGTAAACAGGTATCATTCTTATTTATCAATACTTATCATTTAAGTTTTTATATTACATTAAGCTGTGATATGGCATATTAACTCTTATGAATTAGTGAAATTTTATTTGAACAACCTTTTATTTAAGGACCATATGCACTGACATTTTAAATGGCTTTCTTGTGATTTTAATTTCTATCAATTGCATATTTATTGCCAAATACTTATTTTATTAATTTTCATATTCATGATTGATATAAAGTCAATTGTTTAATTCTTCTTGTAAGTAGTTACTTATTACAGTAATA
This sequence comes from Callospermophilus lateralis, assembly GCF_048772815.1. Classification (NCBI taxonomy): domain Eukaryota; kingdom Metazoa; phylum Chordata; class Mammalia; order Rodentia; family Sciuridae; genus Callospermophilus; species Callospermophilus lateralis. The sequence continues at coordinate 354,288 of NW_027512668.1, read as the reverse complement.
ATTCTACATCTTTATAAGAAAAATGGTACAAAGATATTTTCATGCAAAATTAAGAATAATTGCATGCTCTAAATGTTTCATTGTTGATACATATAATAAAGAGCTTTTGATGAGTCTCTTCCCCAGTAAAACATAAAATGCAAAGATATAGTTGGGTATGTATGTCCAAATAAAGATAAGGAAAAATACACATTATCAGCTACAAACTATCAAATAAAAGATGAAAAGAACAATCCAACACATTGTACGAACTTGTCAGATGAGGTAGCCTAAGACTAGACCTGGTCCATGACAAAATATTCACGAAAAAAAATGAAATATGAAAAATATAGGAAATGATATGAATTTTTCATGAAGGTAGGTGGATTATCCTTTAATCTCAATATATGTTCATTTCAAAAGCCAGTTTTCTGGTAAAATAAATTTGTGATATTTACAACTACACAAAACAAACTTTCTGCTTATCAAAATGAATGCATCTCAACTAATTTTTAGCTGATTTCTTCCCACTCAATTTTAAACCTTTGTTTATTTATTTTTATTGGTTTTTCAAAACATTACAAAGCTCATGATATATCATCTTTCATACATTTGACTGAAATGGGTTATGAACTCCCAATTTTCCCCAAATACGAATTGCAGAATCACATCAGTTACACATTCACATTTTTACATAATGTCACATTAGTGACTGTTGACCTCTGCTACCTTTATTATCCCCTACTATCCCCCCTCCCCTTTCATCCTATCTTCCCTCTCTTCCTCATCTGCTTTTTCACTTCTCTCTCTTGATCCCGCCTTTCCCCTCACAACGTCTTATATGTAATTTTGTGTAACAATGAGGGTCTCCTACCATTTCCATATGCTTTCCCTTCTCTCTCCCTTTCTCTCTCCCACTTGTCTTTGTTTAATATTAATCTTTTCCTCATGCTCTTCCTCCCTGTTCTATTCTTAGTTACCCTATTTTTATCAAAGCAGACATTTGGCATTTGTTTTTTTAAGGATTGGCTAGCTTCTCTTAGCATAATCTGCTCTAATGCCATCCATTTCCCTGCAAATTCTATGATTTTGTCATTTTTTAGTGCTGCATCCATCGTGTATAGATGCCACATTTTTTTTTTATCCATTCATCTATTGAATTGCATCTAGGTTGGTTACACAGTCTAGGTATTGTGAATTGTGCCACTATGATCATTGATGTGGTAGTATCCCTTTAGTACACTCTTTTAAGATCCTCAGGGAATAGTCCGAGAAGGGCGATAGCTGGTTCAAATGGTGGATCCATTCCTAGCTTTCCCAGGAATCCCCATACTGCTTTCCATGTTGGCCTCACCAATTTGCAGTCCCACCAGCGGTGTACAAGTGTCCCCTTTTCCCCATATCCTCGTAAACACTTGTTGTTGTTTGACTTCATAATGGCTGCCAATCATACTGGAGTGAGATGGTATCTTAGGGTGGGTTTGATTTGCATTTCTCTGACTGCTAGATATGGTGAGCATTTTTTCATGTACTTGTTGATTGATTGTATGTCCTCCTCGGTGAAGTGTCTTTTCAGGTCCTTGGCCCATTTGTTGATTAGGTTATTTGTTATCTTATTGATAATTTTTTTGAATTCTTTGTATATTCTGGATATTAGGGCTCTATCTGAAGTGTGAGGGGTAAAAATTTGTTCCCGGGATGTAGGCTATCTATTTACTTCCCTTTTTGTTTCTCTTGCAGAGAAAAAAATCTTTTTAGTATAAGTAAGTCTCATTTTTTTATTCTTGTTAAGAACTCTTGGGCTATGAGCGTCCTATTAAGAAATTTGGAGCCCGACCCCACAGTATGTAGATCGTAGCCAACATTTTCTTCTATGAAACGCAGTGTCTCTGATTTTATATCTAGATCCTTGATCCATTTTGAGTTAAATTTTGTGCATGGCGAGAGAACGGGATTCAGTTTCATTTTGTTGCATATGGATTTCCAATTTTCCGAGCACCATTTGTTGAAGATGCTATCCTTCCTCCACTGCATGCTTTTAGCCCCTTTATCAAATATAATAAAGTTGTAATTTTGTGGATTGGTTTCTGTGTCCTCTCTTCTGTACCACTGGTCCACCTGCATTTTTCGGTACCAGTTCCATGCTGTTTTTGTTACTATTGCTTTGTAGTACAGTTTGAACTCTGGTATCGCTATACCTCCAGATTCACACTTCCTGCTTAGAGTTGCTTTTGCTATTCTGGGTCTTTTATTTTTCGATATGAATTTCATGATTGATTTATCTATTTCTACAAGAAATGCCGTTGGAATTTTGATTGGCATTGCATTAAACCTGTAGAGAACTTTGCGTAATATTGCCATTTTTATGATGTTAGTTCTGCCTATTCATGAACAGGGCACATGTTTCCATCTTCTGACATCTTCTTCTATTTCTCTCTTTAGATTTCTGTAGTTTTCATTATATAAATCTTTCACCTCTTTTGTTAGGTTGATTCCCAAGTATCTTATTTTATTTGAGGATGTTGTGAATACAGTGGTTTTCCTCATTTCCATTTCAGAAGTTTTTTTTCTGTTATACAGGAATGCATTTGATTTATGTGTGTTAATTATATATCCTGCCACTTTTCTGAATTCATTTATTAACTTTAGCCATTTCTTTGTAGACATTTTTGTGTCTGTTAAATATATTATCATGTCATCTGCAAATAGTGATACTTTAAATTCTTCTTTTCCTATTTTTATGCCTTTAATTTCTTTTGTCTGTTTAATTGCTCTGGCTAGTATTTCAAGAACTAAATTGAATAGAAGTGGTGATAGAGGGCATCCCTGTCTTGTTCCAGATTTCAGAAGGAATGCCTTCAGTTTTTTCTCCATTTAGGATGATGCTAGCCTGAGGTTTAGCATATATAGCTTTTACAATGTTGAGGTAAGTTCCTGTTATCCCTAGTTTTTATAGAGTTTTGAACATAAATGGATGCAGAACTTTGTCAAATGCTTTTCTGCATCTATCGAGATGATCATATAGTTCTTGTCTTTAAGTCTATTGATGTGGTGAATGGCATTTATTGATTTTCGTATATTGAACCATCCTTGCATCACAGGGATGAATCCTCCTTGATGATGTTGCACAATTTTTTTGATATGCTTTTGTACTCGATTTGTCAGAATTTTATTGAGAATTTTTGCATCCAAGTTCATTAGAGAAATTGGTCTGTAGTATTCTTTCTTTGAAGTGTCTTTGTCTGGTTTCGGGATCAGGGTGATGTTGGCCTCATAGAATGAATTTGGAAGAGCTCCTTCTTTTTCTATTTCTTGAAAAAGCTTGAAAAATATTGATTTTAATTCTTCTTTGAAGGTTTTGTAGAAATCCGCTGTATTCCCATCCGGTCCAGGGCTTTTTTTGGGTTGGCAGTCTTTTGATTGCTTCTTCTATGTCTTCCTTTGTTATTGGCCTGTTTAAATTGTTTGTGTCTTCCTGACTCAATCTGGGCAGATTGTATGACTTAAGAAATTTATCAATATCTTCACAATATTCTATTTTATTGGAATATAGTGTTTCAAAATACTTTCTAATTATCTTCTATATTTCTGTAGTGTCTGTTGTGATTTTGCCTTTTTTATCCCACATGTTAGTAATTTGAATTCTCTTTCTTCTTCTCTTCCTTAGCGTGGCTAAGGGCCTGTTGATCTTATTTATTTTTTCAAAGAACCAACTTTTAGTTTTATCAATTTTTTCAACTTTTTTTTTGTTTCAATTTCGTTGATTTCTGCTCTAAATTTAATTATTTCTTGTCTTCTACTACATTTGCTGTTGTTTTGCTCTTCCTTTTCCAGGTTTTTGTGGTGTAGTTTAAGTTCATTTATTTGTTGTTTTTTTTTTCTTTTTTTGAGGAAAGAACTCCAAGAAATGAATTTCCCTCTTAAAACTGCTTTCATTGTGTCACATAGATTCCGGTATGTTGTGTCTGTATTGTCATTTGTCTCTAAGAATTTTTTATCTCCTTCTTTATGTCTTCTGTAACCCATTGGTCATTCAGTAGCATGTTGTTCATTTTCCATGTGATGTAGGATTTTTCCTTCCTTCTTTTCTCATTGATATCCAGTTTCATTCCATTATGATCAGATATGGTGCACGGTATAATCTCCATGCCTTTATATTTACTAAGAATTGCCCTATGGCATAATATATGGTGTATCTTTGAGTAGGATCCATGTGCTGCTGAGAAGAACATGTATCCACTTGATGATGGTTGATATATTCTATATATGTCGGTTAAGTCTAGGTTATTGATTGTGCTGTTGAGTTCTATAGTTTCTTTATTCAGTTTTTGTCTAGAGGATCTCTCTAATGCCGAGAGTGGTGTGTTGAAGTCACCCATAATTATTGTGTTGTAGTCTATTTGACTCTTGAACTTGAGGAGAGTTTGTTTTATGAATGTTGCACCTCCATTGCTTGGTGCATACAAATTGATAATTGTTTTTTTCTTGTTGGTGGATGATTCCTTTTAACAGAATATAGTGTCATTCTTTATCCCTTTTGATTAACTTAGGTTTGAAGTTGATATTATTCCATATGAGTATGGCAAATCCTTCTTGCTTCCGAGGGCCATGTGAGTGTTATGATTTTTCCCAACCTTTTACCTTCAGCCTGTGTATGTCTTTTCCTATCATATGAGTCTCCTGAAGGCAGAATATTGTTGGATTTGTTTTTTTGATCCAGGTTACTAGCACATGTCTCTTGATTAGTGAATTTAGGCCATTAACATTTAAGGTTACAATTGAAATATGATTTGTACTTCCAGTCATGTTTATTTATTTATTATATTTTAGTTTGGATAGTTTTTACTTTTTTGGTTACTTTCCTCCCGCTTTACTGAGAAACTTCCCACTGTTAGTTTTGGGCACTATTTTTTAACTCTTCTTCTTGTAGTATTTTGCACAAAATGCTTTGCAGTGCTGGTTTTCTGGCTGAGAATTGTTTTAGCTTTTGTTTATCGTGAAAGACTTTAATTTCATTGTCAAATCTGAAGCTTAACTTTTCTTTATATGGTATTCTTGGTTGGAATTCTTTTTTTTTTTTCAGCATTTGAATTACACTGTTCCAGGATCTTCTCACTTTCAAAGAATGTGATGAAAAATCAGTTGTTAACCTAATTGGTTTACCCCTGAATGTAATCTGCCTCCTTTCTCTTATAGCTTTTAATATTCTCTCCTTGTTCTGTATGTTGGCTATCTTCATAATTATATGTCTTGGAGTTGGTCTATTTTGGTTTTGAATGTTTGGGGTCCTGTAGGCTTCCAGGAATTGGCAATCCAATCCATCATTCATCTCTGGGAAGTTTTATAGAATTATTTCATTTAATATGTTGTCCATTCCTTTGGTTTGAATCTCTATGCCTTCTTCTATCCTGATGACTCTTAAATTTGTTTTTTGTTTTTTTATGACATCCCATATCTTTTGAATAAATTCCTGGTGGGATTTAAGCATCTTTTCTGTGTTTACTCAATTCTTTTCAAGTTGATAAACTTTGTCTTCATTATCTGATGTTCTGACTTCTACTTGATCTAGTCTATTTGTAATATTCTCGTTTGAGTTTTTAATTTGGTTTATATTTTCCTGCATTTCTAGGATTACTGTTTAATATTTTTTTAAGATCTCTATCTCCTGGTAATGCTCATTCTTTGCCATTTGAATTTGTTTGCTTAATTCATTTTCAAAATATACTTTTATTGCTTGGACTTGCTGCCTCATGTCTTCTCTAATATTCCTTTCCATCTGAGTTCGGTATGCCTTGAGTTCTTTCCCTATCCCTGTTTCTGATGCTTCAAGGTCCTCCTGTAGATTTAAGTTGTCCTGCATTGTTTGTACTCCTTTTTTGCCCTTGTTTTTTCATGATGTTCACGTTACTTTCCAGCTCTATTTGATTGCTGTGTTTCTGCTTTATTCTTTAGATTTGTTTTGGTGTTGTATATCTCTGTTGTCTCTCCTTTGTGTTGGTAAACTATGCCTGCTAAAGTGGATTCCGCTTGGAAGTAATTCCGAAGGCCGAGCTCCAGTGATGTCACCTCTCTGCTTTGGCCGGCCCCAGGCTCCTTGCCGAGGTGTCCGAATTGGGGGGTGGGACTTGACTGTCTCTGGTTTGTTTCAGCTCTGGGTCACTGGCAGGCGGGCGGTCTCCAGCCGCCCAATTGCGCGGTTGGTCGCCAGCGGGCAGGCGGTCTCCAGCCGCCCAGTCACGCGGGCAGCAGGTGGGCTGTCGCCGTTGGGTTGTCAATCTCTAGCCACGCAGTCTCACGCTCGGTTGCCGGCGGGCGGGCATTCCTCAGCCCCCCAGTCACTCAGGCAGTGGGTGGAATGTCATGTGCAGGCCTGCGGTCTCCAGCCGCCCAGTTACAAGGGCCTGCCTTCTAGTCCTTTGGTTTCTCCTGCTTGTCCTGGTTTCTTTTTCTAGACCAGATTTCCCCTGAGTGATGCCTCTCGGCAGTTCAAACTGTACTCTGTGCCTGCCGTTTGTTGGGTGTGGAGGGTGTCTTTTGGGAACCCAGACACTCTATTGTTTTGAGTTTTTCCACTTACCCCTCCCCCAGCACTGGCTATACACGTTTCGTTATGGCCACTGATGGTAGGGGGAGTCGAAAGTCAGGTGTCTCTAGTTTTTCTTGCGTCTTTATGCAGGCTTGCTCTGATTAACCCTCCCCCGGAAAGCCTAGGAGACATTTTATGCGAATTCCCCGCTGTATGAGAGATGAGCTGAGTAACACACATCTGTTTTATTGTTGCAGTCTATTGGAGAGGGGCGGTGGTTACTTCAGATCTCAAAGATATTGGCCGCTTGTTTCCTTGGTGGAGTTTCTTTTGTGGGGGATAGAACTATACCACTTTCTTCCCTGTCTGAATTCCCAAACTCAGCCCGGGGATCAGTGGGAGCTCAGCCGGCAGGATTCCACAGAATCCGCAGCAACATTTCTCCCTGCTTCAGGTCCCTTCTCGGTGGTGCCCCGCCATCTGAAACAGCAGGCCTAGCTGCATGATTCAATCAGCCCGGATCTCTGATTGCACAGTTGGCTATTGGGAACCCCGGCACTCTATTGTTTTGATTTTGTTTTTTCCGCTTGCCCCTCACTCAGCGCTGGCTAGACAGGTTTTTTTCACCACTGATGGGAGGGGGAGTTGAAAGTCAGGTGCCTCTAGTTTTCCCCTATCTTTATGCAGGCTCCCTCTGATAATCTCTCCCCCAGAAAGCCTAGGAGAGATTTGATGCAAATTCCCCGAAGTATGGGAGAGGAGCTGAGTAACAGTAACAGAATAACAACATTTTATTGTTGCATTCTGTAGGGGAGTGGCTGTCGTTACTTCAGCTCACCAAGATGGTGGCCGTTGGTTTCCTTCGTGGAGTTTCTATTGTGGGGGTTAGAACTGTACCACTTCCTTCCCCATCTGAAACCCTGAACTCAGCCCAGGGCTCAGTGGGGACTCTACTGGCAGAATTCCACAGAATCTGCATCAACGTTTCTCCGTGATTATTGATCGCATCTCGGTGGTGCCCTGCTGTCTGTAGCCACTGGACTGGTAGCGCGGATCAGTCAGACAGGATCTCCGGTCGCAGAGTTGGCTCATGTTTGAGACTCATTTACCGGACCTCAGTACTAGAAATCCTTCTTCTAGGTTTCAGTGCACCCCCATTTTGCTGTAAGTTCCTAACAAGATAGTTTTTTGTCGTTCTTAGTCGTTAGTCACCTGCGCAGTGGCGCGGTACACTGGGTATGATGCTCTCTATTCGCGGCCATCTTGCAATGTCAAAATATTGTGATTTGTATGCACCATTCACTAAAGTTAGTTTTCAGTATTAGGAAACAAATATGTATTTCAGGTGGATGAATATTTCTGAGAATAATCTTGTGAAAAGTTCATTATAAATCCTCATACATGAATATGAATAATTTTAGGAAGTGTATAATAAGACACATATATTTCATATTTTGAAAAATCGGGAGAGTATATATATATATATATATATATATATATATATATATATATATACACACACACACACAAACACACACACCGAGACATTAAAAAGTAGCAATATATATGCCAATCGAAATTCATCATTAAATATATAACATCCACTTATCGAAAAATATACATTTTACTGAAAATGGATTTATGCATAATGTTGGTCAACTAGGAAGCTCACCCATAGGTTGAATTTTCTGTTCCAACAGAGGTTAGGAGGAGTGATCTCTTCTCACAATTTTTATCTGCCATGTCAGCCACCTCAGAAGAATGTACATGTGATACCAGGTAGGATTCTATTTGTGCATATTAAAATACATGTGCTTAATAGGCTACAGAAAAAGGGAGAGAGGAATTCACATATTTGTTAATTTTAAAAACACATGGAGAACTATGTCAATAAACATTAAGGGATGTCCAACTACATACCATGCCTTCTCTGAATTGCTGGTATTTGTATTCTTTTTGGGTTACTATTCTCCATCATATAAGGATTAGTAGTCAGAGTCTAGTAGGGTATGGGTTAGTGTCAGAGATTCAGTATTTCAAATGGAAAATAGGAAAGTAAACCCAATGTGTTTGCAAATATGTGCTACACAAAAATCTTCCCACTCACATTAAAAACAATCCCTTGATATTACCCTCAATGGAAGAAATACACAATTAGAGGATAAGAGTTAGAAAATCTGTGAATACATACCCGGAATGGAATATGTTGAGGAGTTCACAACCTTGGAGGTGGTAGATGAGTTTCCAAAAGTAAAAGACAAGGTAAACACTCCACAACATGGAGCTCTGCAGGCCTAAAGACTTCTTGAGATACTGCCTCTGAGTTGGGACACTTAAAATGTATGTTGTTGTCGGTAGCTTTAGCATCCTATGTAGTGAGACCATCAAAACTGGGTCAACATCTATGTGACCTGGAGGACATGGTATCTTATTTTCCAATTAAAATGAGGCAGCAGTGCTGAATTCTCACTTTGTGGGTAAACTGTGGCAACTGGGGGATAAGTGTCTCTCCGTGTCGACTGTGAAGCCATTTGGTCATACTCTACTTTTCGTGGTGATTCTTGCTGCTGCACTGGGAGTTTGGTATTGGCTTAATGAAATACAAGGAGTTTAACTGGGACACAGTGCTGGAGGGAGTTCTGTCACGTGTGGTGGGACAGGGTCTCCAGGAGAATGCACCAACCAGGCTTATGTCCAACATAGCTTGCCCCCTTGCCCATATCAACCTGATTCTGAACATTGCCCAGAAACCTATCCATATAACAAGATGCCTTTACATATAAGGGTCTGCTGGCTGCATCATGTCAGTCACAAGCCATTTGAAAGCCAATGGCCAATCCACATGAAACCACCAGAGATGGTTTATCTCACACCTACCCACCTTTGCTGTAGGCCCACTACTCAGCAGGTTCCAACTTACTGGCATCTCTGTTCTACACCATTTTTGTGAAACCCAGTCAATCAAGGCACTTTCTCGTACACTCATGATCAGCAACAGGATCTCCAATGGTTTTCCAGTGCCACCTGGTAATGGGAATTTCAAAAATTTCATGGTATTTATCGAGCCCATTTTTTAAGGTTGAAGTTGGAGGCACTGAGGGTTTCATTTAATTCAGTAACCATTAAATGGTGAGGAAGCCCATTTCAATGAAAGCTCTGGAAGACTCTCACAGGCAAGGCTTCCCAAAGAGTTGCCAAATGGTCACATAAAGCCAGGCATATTGAGGTCTAAATGTAAAATCCTTGCGTGTTTTGACTCTCAACTATGGGTGCTAATTCTTTCAGAAAAAAATTATGTGATAACCTGGCTGAGATTCCCTGTGCTCTGTGGAAAGCCTTCCTGGGCACAGATCTCAGTTTCCAAGGGTGACTCTCATGCATGGCCTCCTAAAATCCCAACAAAACTCATGGCAATACCTCTCTGAGATCAGTTCCAGAACTCAGTCTCTAAGGGGAATCACACTAGAATTCAAGACCAGGTGGAGCCAGTCATATTTTTCAACAACCACACTAATAACCACAATTAAAACCAGAACACTTCCACATGGCCGTCATCTTCTTCCATATAGATACTCATTTTAACCTCTGGCTGGAGGTTTCCATGAGGGGCACAGCCCAAGACAGTGTCCAAAATAAGCTCCCTTGCCCCTCATTTGCTTAACGTTGGGGTGGCCTGAACACCTTCCTGTGAACCATGACTTATCAAATAGGCCTGCCGTTAATACTGCTCTGCTTCTCCAATTTGAGGACTACTGACTGTGGGGTTTAGATTCTTCATGTGAATTGGAATCATTGGAATCACCTATGGGCTAGCCTCTGAAGGGCTTTGAAGAACTCATTTGACCCAAAGGCACCCTATTCTCACTTGATAGAGGTCAGGAACCTTACAGAGGTAGGGAGAGACTTCATCCACAAAAACTGCTCTTTTGGCCATTTTGGTTTTGGATGAACACGTGGGATGCATAAGGTGCTGAGTATCTAACCACAGCCTCACACAGGGCCAAGAGGCTGTTTCAGAAACATCCATTTCCAAAGCAATTAAGCAAAGAGCCACAGGTGATGCCCATTAATTTCCATTTGAAAACAGTTTTCTTCAGGCTTCACAAATTAGTGTCCTGAGGTAAAGACCTTCCTGAAATTCAGGGCAACAGAACAATAGGTAAGCAAAAGGCCCAAAGAAGGGTTTCTCCACTGAGACTTTCCTGGTCCCACTGATATCTGAGTTTTCTTAGATTCTCGCCATTCCCTTCAGCTATCCAGTACATCACCATTTCACAGAGCTTGGAGGTGGTACATATCTTGGACACAAAACCATGAGGCTATTCTGGAGAGTTTCCAGAATTCAGGAAGAAAACAGAAACTACTGAGAGCAGATGTTGCCCTTCAATAAGACAAGCTGCAGTCCATTTGTAAATTGGGCAGGATGAATGCTTGGAAGCTTTCTACTAGACAGGACACATCCATTGATGCATTCTCTTTTCTAATGTCTACAATCACGGACAGAGTGGGATACACAGACATAGAAGCACTCGCCTTGTCAAACCATTTACTGGAAACAGTCCACACCAATCCAAACAAAGAGCCTTTCCTACCTATTCTCAGAACATGAGACAAAACCACAAACCCACACACACACACTCAAAGGCACCTCCTTTGCTCAAGTAAGTCTGTGACTATCCATAGTGTCCTCAGAATGGTGGGCCATTGTATGTTCCCCCAAAATGGCCTGTCCTGTATCAGATCTGGTCTCCTTGGCCAACACTTTGAAGTTGTTAGGAGCCATGGGTGAGCCACTACCTGCTTTCCCAGGAAAAGCTCCTCTTCAGAGCTTTCCTGTCATTTGGCCATCATCACATCAGTAGGTACTAAGAAAAACTGACTCTGTTCTTGGTAAATCAAAACAAGTGAGACCACTGGGACTGGGACTGTGACTGGCTCTTGGTGCCTGTCTTCCAGGATCAAACGTCCAGAGAGTTCCATCACCAAGGCAGTGAGGTGAGGTAATTTCCTTCAGGAACTGAAAGAGGTCACTGACTTGGCAACCACTTTGTCCTAACAGTTACTTCTAAGGGTCCCATGAGATGGAGGCTGTCCCTACTTCCTGTCACACTTTCACAGTTAGAATGGTATACCAACCATAGGTACCTGAGAACAGCTCTCCACACAGGCCTGGTTTGGTCCATCTTCTCTACATTAAGAAGGTAGAGGCTGATTCAGACACATCCCTTCATCCTGACCAGATAGTTTGCCATGGAAGATGTCTTTTGCTCTCTCAGGTCCTTCATAGCTTCCTTCATCATCTCAGGGGATCATTTCTGCATATACCTTTGATGTTCTCAGCAGGTGGAAGATCCCCTATATTCCTGTATTGTAAGAACAACTCTGTCCCTCCTCTTCTGTAAAGTTAGATTGAGGGAAAAGTGTATGTTTAGGGTTAATAACATGTTTGATTTGCGTTAGGAATCTTTCTGCCGGATGAATAATGGTATTTGGAGCCTGTGATATTTACAAAAATATATAGGTAAAATATAAGTATAAAAACAGAAATCTAGGTAAGATTGGAAGCCAGAAGGGAACTGGGCCCTTGAGTGGGATACTTAGGTTTGAATTATGTTCTGCACATGTGTCTCAGATAAATTGATATACAATGGCATAGGACCTTATACCTTGGATAATTGATTGTCGAAGAGAACATCGAGTCAAAAAACTATAGTCAGTAGCATTAGGAAGATAGTCAGTAGGTTTAGAAAGAAGAGTGAGTATAGGATTTGGACCAAAAGTTCTTTAGCAATAGGGTTTCGGGTAGAGAGTGAATGTAAATGTCAGCATATGTGAAGTGTCAGTCACAATGATGAACTGGGGGAAATATGTATGAAAGCAGGTATCAATAAAGATATTACCAAATCAGGCAAAGTATGAAGTGAGTGATAGGATTAGACATTTTCAACATGGTTGAGGTTGAATATATAATCTTAGGAAGAAACAAATATGTAGTCACCAATTTGATTTACATTTGAGAGCATTAGGCAACCTGGACATGGTTCTTTTTAGTAATCCACGCTCCCTTGGCATTTAGGCTTTGATACAATCATGAGTGTGACCTTCGTTTTTTGTGTCCAGAATATTCCTGTGATAAAATCTATATATAGATAAGGTGACATGAGTATTTCTTCCACCATTTCTGGGAGCAATATTTTGAAGATGTATAAATTAGTATTGAAGGGACAAAGAAGAGTACACTGTATCTATTAATATAGAGATAATGCATTAATAGACAATACTGTGAATAAAAAGCATAACTGGTTCCAACTTTAAATAATGGATTGAATTGAATTGTGAACATATAGAGGAAATCTTATATTGATATACAATTATTCATTCCAACCAGTTATACATCTAATGTTAATATTAATGTTATGGTTCATCATGAAGAGTGTGTGAGTTTAGCTTCAAAATTGATTATGGAAATTGAAAATAATGTATTTGGAAAGAAGTCTCATGAAAAGACCAGTCAAGTAACATGGAGGAATACATGTGTTCTGAAGCAAGAAGTGTTTGAAAGTGAAACAAATTCCTATATATTTTAAACTTGTGGAAGAAATACATATCCTATGATGTGCAAAAACTGAAGAAATAGTAACGTACCAGTGTTGGATTAAAATGAAGGTCAATATAGACATCATGTCCCATAGGAATCTACTGGCATTGATGTTAAACTGGGTCAGTTACTGTAGAAATATTAGGATTTGTAAACACCATTGATTGAAATTAGTTTTCAGTACTGGGAAATAAATATGTATTTCAGGTGGATGAATATTTCTGAGAATTATCTTCTGAAAAGTTGATTATAAATTTATATACATGAACATGAATGAATTTACAGAGTGTGTATAAGTCACATACCTTTCATATTTTGAGAAATCTGGAGTGTATATATATATATATATATACATATATATATATATATATATATATATATATATATTTTAAATAAACACAAATATACATTAAAAAGTATCAATATATATGCTAATCGTAATTCATCATGTAATATAAATCATTCAAAGATGCAAAATATTTATTATACTGAACATGGATTTATGTATAATATTGTTCTACTGGGAAGCTTACACATAGTTTGAATTTTCAGTTCCCACAGCGTTTAGGAGGACTGATCTCTTCTCACAATTTGTATCTGCCAATTCAGCCAACTCATGAAAATGTACGTGTGATACCAGGTAGGATTCTGTATGTGCATATAAAAATACATGTGCTGAGTAGGCTACAGAGAAAGGGAGACAGGAATTCACATATTTGTGAACTTTATAAACACATGGAGGACTATTTCAATTAAAAATTGAGTAGATTTATAACACCTACCCTTAATCATGCAAAAGGGAAGTCCAACTGTACAGCATGCCTCCTCTGAACTGCTCGTATTTTTATTCTATTTGGGTATTATTCTTCATCATATTAGGATTAGTAGTCAGAGTATAGTAGGGTATGAGTTACTGTCAGGGATTCAGTATTTCGAATGGAAAATTGGAAATGGATCAATGTGTATGCAAATTAGTGTTACACAAAAATTTTCCCACTCTCATTTAGAACAATAACTTGACATTACCTTCACCCCAAGTAAGACACAATTAGAGAAAAAGAGTTAGAAAATCTTTGAATTCATACCTGAAATGAAAACTGCTCCGGATTTCACAACCTTGGAGATGGTAGAGGAGTTTCCAAAAGTAAGGGACAATGTAAAAACTCCACAAACATGAAGATTTGCCAGCCTAAAGACGTCTGGAGAAACTGCCTCTAAGATGGACAGTTGAAATATATGTAGTTTTCAGGAACTTTAGCTTTTTTTCTAGTAAGACCATCAAACGTCTTTATGCATCTCTGTGACCTGGAGGACATGGTTTATAATTTTCCAATGAACATGAAGCAGTAGTGCTGAATTCTCTCTTTGTAGGTGAACTATGGCCACTGGGGGCTATGTGTCTCCCCATGTGGACTGTGAAGCCATTTCATCATCCTCCACTTTTTATAGTGTCTCCTGCTGCACTGAGAGTTTTGTATTTGCTTCATGAAATACAAGGAGTTAAACTTGACCACAGTCCTGGAGGAAGTTCTGTCACATATGGTGGGTCAGGGACTGCAGGAGAATGCACCAACAGGACTTGTATACCACATAGGTTGCCTCCGTGACCATAGCAACCTGATTCTGAACATTGCCCTTAAACCTCTCCATATAACATGATGCGTTTACATACAATGTTCTGCTGGCTGCACCATGTCAGTCACAAGCCATTTGGAAGACAATGGCAGATCCACATGACCCCACCACAGATGTTTTATCACACACTTAATCACCTCTGCTCTAGGCCCACTATTCTGCAGGCTCCAAATTACTGGCATCTCTGTTCTACACCATATTCATGAAAGCCTGTTAATCAAGGCACTGTCTGGTACACTCATGATCAGCAACAGGACATCCAAAGGTTCTTCAGTGCCACCTGGTCATTGGAATTTTAAATATTTCATGGTATTTATCTAGCCAATTTTCAAGGATGAAGTTGGAGGCACTGTTTATTTCAATTCATTCAGGAATCATTCAATGTTGAGGAAGATCATTTCAATGAAATCTCTGGAGAACTCTCACAGGCAAGGCTTCCCAAAGAGTGGCCAAAAGGTCACATGAAGCCACGCCCATTGAGGTCTAAAATTGAGGTCCATGTGTTTTTTGACTATCAAATATGGCTGCCAAGTCTTTCAGAATTAAATCATGTGATATCCTGTCTGAGATTCCCAGTGCTCTGTGGAAAGCCACCGTGGGCATAGATCTCAGTTTCCAAGGGCGACTCTCATGCGCGGCCTCTTAAAATCCCCACACAATTTATGGCAATTCTTCTTTGATATGTGTTCCAGAACTCAGGCTCTAAGGGGAATGACACCAGAGTTCAAGCCCAGGTGGATCCACTCATCTCTTCCAACTGCCACAAGAATGACCACAATTAAAACCAAAAGACACCCACATGGCCCTCATCTTCTTAAATATAGACATTCATCTTAACCTCTGGCTGGAGGTTACCATGCAGGATGCATCCCAAGAGAGTGTCCAAAATAATGTCACTTGCCCCTCATTTGCCTAAAGTGAGGGTGACATGGACACCCTTCCTGTGAACCAGGAGTGATCAAATAGGCCTACCATTAATACTGCTCTCCTTCTCCAATTTGAGGCCTACTGACTCTCAGGTATAGATTCTTTATGTGATATGGAATCTTGAGAAAACACAAGCACCTCTGCAGGGATTTGAAGAACTCATTTGACCTAAAGGACTCCTATTCACACTTGATGGAGGTAAAGAACCTAACAGAGGAAGGCAAGAGACTCATCCACAATGAGTGATTTTTTGCCATTTTGGTTTTGATTGCACAAATGGAATCTATCTTTAGATCTACCATGTGCTGAGAATCTAAGCCACAACCTCACACAGGCCCAAAAGGCTGATTCGGACACGTCCCTTTTCAAAGCAATTAAGCAAAGAGCCACATGTTATGCCCATTTATTTCCATTTGAAAACAGTTTTCTTCAGGCTTCACAAAGGGGTGGCCTGAGGCAAAGACCTTCTTGACATTCAGGGCAACATAACCATAAGTATGCAAATGAACCAAAGCAGGGTTTCTCCACTGAGAGTTTACTGGTCACACAGATATTTGAGTTTTCTAAGATGTTCCCATTCCCTACAGCTATCAAGCACATGGCCATGTCACAGAGCTTGGAGGTGGTACACATCTTGGACTCAAAACCATGGGCCTATTCTTGAGGTTTGCCGGAATTCAGGAAGAAAACAGGAACTTAGAAAGTTAGTAGGTGTTTCTTATGCATAAGACGAGCCACAGTCCATTCCTAAATCGGGCAGGAAGAATGCTGGGAAGCATTCTACTAGACAGGACACATCCTTGATGCATTCTCTTTTCTAATGTCTACAACCACGGACAGAGTGGGAAACACAGACATAGAAGCACTCGCCTTGTGTAACGACTTACTAGAAACAGTCCACTCCAATCCAAACAAACTGCCTTTCCTACCTATTCTCAGAACATGAGACAAAACCACAAACTCACACCCACACCGACAAAGGCACCTCCTTAACTCCAGTAGGTCTGTGAATATCCAGAGTGTCCTCTGACTGGTGGACCATACTATGTTCCCCTGAAATGGCCTGACCTGTGTCAGATCTGGTCTCCTTGGCTAACTCTGTGAAGGTGTCAGAAGACAGAGGTGAGCCACTACCTGCTTTCTCAGAAACGGCTCCTCTTTAAAGCTTTCCTGGCATTTGGCCATCCTCACATCAGTAGTTACCAAGAAAGACTGACTCTGTCTTTGGTAAATCCAAACAAGTGTGACCACTGGGACTGAGACTGGGACTGGCTATGGGTGACTGGCTTCATGAATCCCAAGTTCAGAGATTTTAATCACCAAGGAAGTGAGGTGAGGTCACTTCCTTCAGGAACTGAATGAGGTTACTGCCTTGGCAACCACTTTGTCCTACCAGTGGCTTCCAAGTGTCACATGAGAAGGAGGCTGCCCCTACTTCCTGTTACACTTTCACAAGATAGAACGGTATATCAATCATAGGCGCCCTGGGACAGCTACCCACACAGGCTGGGTTTGGTCCATTTTCTCTACATTAAGAAGAGAGAGGCTGATTCAGTCAGAACCCTTCATCCTGACCAGGTTGTTTGCCATTGAAGATGACTTTTGCTCTCTCAGGTCTTTTATAGCTGCCTTCATGTTCTTCAGAGATCATTTATGCATGTACCTTTGAGGTTTTCATCAGGTGAAAGATCTCATACAACTCTATCCCTGCTCTTCTGTAAAGTTAGATTGATGGAACAGTGAATGGTTAAGGTTAACAACATGTTTGATTTGGGTTAGAAATCATTCTGCTGGATGAATGATGGTATTTGGAACCTAAAATATTTAAAAGAATATAGAGGTGAAATATAATTATGAAAACAGAAATCTAGTTTAGATTCGAAGCCCAGAATGGCATTGGGACCTTGACTAGGATAATTAGCATTGAATTATGTTATGCACAGATGTCTAAGATGAATCTATAATCAATGGCATAGGATCTTCTACCTTGGATGATTGAATGTACAAGAGAACATCGAGTCAAACAGGGACAGTCGGTAGGATTAGGAAGATAGTCGGTAGGTATAGGAAGAAGAGTGAGTATAGTATTTGAAACAAAAGTTCTTTAGCAATAGGGTTTTGGTTAGAGAGTGAATATTTGTCAGCACATGTGAAGAGTCAATCACAATGATGAACTTGGGAAATATGTAGGAAAGCAGATATCAATAGAGACATTACAAAATCAGGCAAACTATAAAGTGATAGGATTAGACTTTTTCAAAGGGTTCAGGTTGAATATATAATCTTAGGAAGAAACACATATGTAGTCACGAATAGGATTGACATTTGAGAGAATTAGGCAATGTGGACATGGATGTTTTTAGTAATCCATGCTCACTTTCCATTTAGGCTTTGGTACAATAATAAGTGTGACCTTTGCATTTGGTGTCCAGAATATTACTGTAATAAAATGTATATGTAGATCAGGTGGCATGCGTATTTCTTCCACCATTTCCGGGAGCAATATTGTGAAGACGAATAAATTAGTATTGGGGGTACAAAGAGGCGTATGCTGTGTCTATGAATATAGAGATTATGCATACATAGATCATACTGGGAAAAAATATAACTGGTTCCAATTAAATAATGGATTGAATTGATATCTGAAAATATATAGGAAATCTTATATTGATATACAATCATTCATTCCAAAGAGTTATACATCTAATGGTAATCTTAGAGTTATGGTTTATAATGAAGGGTGTGTGAGTTTTGTTTCAAAAGTGATTACGGAAATAGAAAATAATGTGTTTGGAAAGAAGTCTCATGAGAAGACCAGTCAAGAAACATGGAGGAATACATGTGTTCTGAAGCAGAAAATGATTGAAAGTGAACCAAATGCCTATAAACTTCCTAACTTGTGGAATAAATATGTATCCTATTATGTGCATAAACTGAAGAAATAGTAATGTAACAGTGTTGAATAAAAATGAACTTCAAAATACACATCATGTTCCATAAGGAATCTACTTGCATTGATGTAAACCTAGGTCAGTTACTGTAGAATGGAAAATTGCAAAATAAATCCAATCTGGAATGGGAAATTCTCAGGAGTTCACAACCTTGGATATGGTGGAGGAGTTTCTCAAAGTAAGGAACATTGTAAACACAACACAAACATGGAGCTCTGCTGGCCTAAAGACTTCTTGAGAAACTGGCTAAGAGGTTGGGCACTTAAATTTATATTGTTGTCTGGAGCTATAGCTTCTTTTGTAGTGAGACCATCAAAGCTGGGTGTGCATCTATGTGACCTGGAGGACATGGTATCTTATTTTATAATGAACACATGGCAGCAGTACTGAATTCCCTCTTTGTAGGTAAACTGTGGCCACTGGGGGCTAAGTGTCTCCCCATGTGGACTGTGAAGCCATTTGTTCATTCTCCATTTTCGTGGTGTTTCTTGCTGCTGCACTGGGAGTTTGGTATTTGCTTAACTAAATACAAGGAGTTCAACGGGGACAAGTGCTGGTGGCTACCCCTACTTCATGTGACACTTTCACAAGTTGGAATGGTATATCAACCATAGGCACCCGGGAACAGCTCTCCACACAGGCCATGTTTGGTCCTTCATATCTGCCTACATCTTCTCCAGGGGTCATATCTGCATGGACATTTGAGGTTCTCAGCAGGTGGAAGATCCCCTATATTCCTGTATTGTAAGACCAACTCTGTCCCGCTCTTCTGTAAAGTTAGATTGAGGGAACAGTGTATGGTTAGCATTAATAACTTGATCAATTTGGGTTAGGAATTATTCTGAGGGATGAATAATGATATTGGGAATCTGCTATATTTATAAGAACATAGAGGTGAAATATATGTATGAAAACAGAAATCTAGGTAAGATTTGAAGCCCAGAAGGGAATTGGGCCCTTGATTGGGATACTTAGCATTGAATTACCTTCAGCAGAGATTTCTTGGATAAATCAATATACAATGGCATAAGACTTTGTACCTTGGATGATTGAATTTAGAAGGGAACATCAACTCCAAAAGGGATAGTCGGTAAGATTAGAAAGACAGTCGGTAGTTTTCGGAAGAAGTGTGAGTATAGAATTTGGAAAAAAAAAATTCTTTAGCAACAGGGTTTCGATTAGAGAGTGAATGCCAATGTCAGCACATGTGAAGAGTCATTCACAATGATGAACTAGGGAAAAAATGTAGGAAACCAAATATCAAGGAAGACAATAGGAAATTAGGCAAAGTACAAAGTGATTGTTAGGATTAGACATTTTCAACAGGATTGAGTTTGAATATATAATCTTAGGAAGAAACAAATATGTAGTCACCAAAGAATGACATTTGAGAGCATTAGGCAACCTGGACATGGATGTTTTTAGTAATCCATGTTCACTTTCCATTTAGGCTTTGTAAAATCATATGTGTGACCTTTGCAGTTTTGTCAAGAATATTACTGTGATAAAATGTATATGTAGATCAGGTGACATGAGTATTTCTTCCACCATTTCCGGAAGCAATATTGAGAAGACGTATAAATTAGTATTGGGGGTACAAAGAGGTGTACGCTGTGTCTGTGAATATAGAGATAATGCATGAATAGACCATACTGTGAATAAATAATATAACTGGTTCCACTTTAAATAATTCATTTAATTGATATCTGAAAATATACAGGAAATCTAATATTGGTATAAAATCATTCATTCCAACCAGTTATACATCTAATGGTAATATTAGGTTATGGTTTATCATGAAGGGTGTGTCTGATTTTCTTCAAAAGGATAATGGAAATCGAAAATAATGTGTTTGGAAAGAAGTCTCAAAAAATCCAGTCAAGAAACCTGGAGAAATACATGTGTTCTAAAGCAGGAAGGGATTTAAAGTGAACCAAATGCCTCTAAATTTGTGAACTTGTGGATGAAATATATATGCTATGATGGGCTAAACGTGAAGAAATAGTAATGTAGCAGTGTTGAATAGAAATGAAGTTCAAAATAGACATCATGTCCCATAGGAATCTATTGCATTGATGTTAAACTGGGTCAGTTAATGTAGAAATGTTAGGATTTGTATGAACCATTAACTGAAGTCAGATTTCAGTAATGGGAAACAAATATGTATTCAAGGTGGATGAATATTTCTGAGAATAATCTTCTGAAAAGTTGATTATAAATCCACATACATGAACATGAATGAATTTAGGGAGTTTATATAATACACATATATTTCATATTTTAGAAAACTTGGAGAGTCACACACACACACACACACACACACAGACACATGCACAGACATTAAAAGTAGCAATATATATGCCAATCGCATTTCATCATGAAATATATATAATCCACATATCGAAAAATATTCATTTTGCTTAACATGGATTCATGTATAATGTTGTTCTACTAGGAAGCTGACATAGGTTGAATTTTCAGTTTCAACAGCGTTTAGGAGGAATGATCTCTACTCACAATTTTTATCTTCCAAGTCAGTAGCCTCAAAAGAAATTATGTGTGATACCAGGTAGGATTCTATATGTGCGTATAAAAACACATGTGCTGAATAGGCTACAGAGAAAAGGAAACAGGAAGTCACATATTCGTTACCTTTAAAAACACATGTAGAACTATTTCAATTAAAAATTGACAATTTTTATAATACCTACCCTTTATCATGCAAAAGGCAAGACCTAGTATACACCATGCCTCCTCTGAACTGCTTGTATTTCTATTCTCTTTGGGTTATTTTTCTTCACCATATTAGGATTAATCGTCAAAGTCTAGTAGGGTATGGGATAGTGTCAGAGATTCAGTATTTTGGATGGAAAATAGGAAAATGAATCCAATGTGTACGCAAACATATGCTACACAAAAATCTTCCAACTCTCATCAAGAACAATGCCTTGTCATTACCTTCGACCCTAGTAAAACACAATTAGAGGAGAAGAGTTAGAAAATCTGTGAATTCATATGTGGAATAAAATATACTCAGTAGTTCAAAAAATTGGAGGTGGTAAAGGAGTTTCCAAAAGTAAGGGAAAGTTTAAACAGTCCACACACATGGAGCTCTGCTGGCCTAAAGACTTCTTGAGAAAGTCCCTCTGAGGTTGGGCACTTGAAATATATTTTGTTGTATGGAGCTTTAGCTTCCTTTGTAGTGAGACCATCAAAGATGGGTCTGCATCTATGTGACCTGGAGGACATGGTTTCTTATTTTCCAATGAACATGAGACCGTAGTGCTGAATTCTCTCTTCCTAAGTAAACTGTGGACACTGGAACCTAAGTGTCTCCCCGTGTGAACTGTGAAGACATTTGGTCATCCTCCACTTTTCGTGGTGTTTCTTGCTGCTGCACTGGGAGTTTGGTATTTGCATCACGAAATACAAGGAGTTCAACTGGGACACAGTGCTGGAGGGAGTTCTGTCACGTGTGTATGGTCAGGTTCTGCAGGAGAATGCACCATCCAATATTCTATCTCTCATTGTTTGCCCCCGTGTCCATAGCAACCTGATTCTGAACATTTACCTGAAACCAAACCATATAACAATTTGCCTTTACATATAAGGGTCTGCTGGCTGCACCTTGTGAGTCACAAGCCATTCTATATAAATGCCACATTTTTAATCCATTCATCTAATGAAGGGAATCTAGGTTGGTTCCACAGTCTTGCAATTGTGAATTGTGCTGCTATGAACATCGATTTATCAGTATCTCTGTAGCATGCTCTTTTTAGTTCTTTAGGGAATAGACCGAGAAGGGGAATAGGTCAAATGGTGGTTCCATTCCCAGCTTTCCAAGAAATCTCCATACTGCTTTCCAAATTGGCTGCACCAATTTGCAGTCCCACCAGCAATGTACAGGTGTGCCCTTTTCCCCACATCCTCGACAGCACATGATGGCGTTTGACTTCATAATGGCTGCCGATCTTACTGCAGTGAGATGGTATCTTAGGGTGGGTTTGTTTTGCTTTTCTCTGACTGCTAGAGATGGTGAGCATTTTTTCATGTACTTATTGATTGATTGTATGTCCTCCTCTGAGAAGTGTCTGTTCAGGTCATTGGCCCATTTGATGATTGGGTTATTCATTTTCTTATTGTTTAATTTTTTTGAGTTCTTTGTATACTCTGGATATTAGGGCTCTATCTGAAGTGTGAGGAGTAAAGATTTGTTCCAAGGATGTAGGCTCCCTATTTACCTCTCTTATTGTTTCTTTTGCTGAGAAAAATGTATTTAGTTTGAGTAAGTCCCATTTGTTGATTCTAGGGATTAACTCTGGTGCTATGGGTGTCCTATTGAGAAATTTGGAGCCCGACACCACAGTATGTAGATGGTGGCAAAAGTTTTCTTCCACCAGATGCAGTGTCTCTGATTTGATATCAACCTCCTAGATCTATTTTGAGTTAACTCTTGTGCATGGTGAGAGGAGGGGATTCAGTTTCATTTTGTTACATATGGAATTCCAGTTTTCCCAGCACTATTTGTTGAAGATGCTATCCTTCCTCCATTGCATGCTTTTAGTCCCTTTATCAAATATAAGATAGCTGTAGTTTTGTGGATTGGTTTCTGTGTCCTCTATTCTGTATCACTGGTCCACCCGCCTGTTTTGTCACCAGTACCATGCTATTTTTGTTACTATTGATCTGTAGTATAGTTTGAGGTCTGGTATCGGTATACTGCCTGATTCACACTTCCTGCTTAGAGCTGTTTTTGCTATTCTGGGTCTTTTATTTTTCCATATGAATTTCATAATTGTTTTATCTATTTCTACAAGAAATGACCTTGAGATTTTGATTGGCATTGCATTAAACCTATAGAGAACTTTTGGTAATATCGTCATTTTGATGATGTTAGTTATGCTTATCCATGAACAGGGTATATTTTTCCATCTTCTAAGATTTTCTTCTATTTCTCTCTTTAGGGTTCTGTAGTTTTCATTGTATATGTCTTTCACCTCTTTTGTTAGGTTGATTCCCAAGTATTTTATTTATTTTTTTGATGATATTGTGAATGGACTGATTGTCCTCATTTCCATTTCAGAGGATTTGTCGCTGATATACAAAAATGCCTTTGATTTATGCGTGGTGATTTAATATCCTGCCACTTTGCTGAATTCATTTATTACCTCTAATAGTTTCTTTGTAGACCCTTTTGGGTCTGCTAGGTATAGAATCATGTCTTTTGCAAATAGCGATAATTGGAGTTCTTCTTTTCCTATTTTAATGCCTTTAATTTCTTTAGTCTTTCTAATTGCTCTGGCCAGTGTTTCGATAACTATGTTGAACAGAAGGGGTGAGAGAGGGCATCATTGTCTTGCTCCAGATTTTAGGGGGAATGCCTTCAATTGTTCTCCATTCAGAATGATGCTAGCCTGAGGCTTAGCAAAGATTGCTTTTACAATATTGAGGTATGATTCTGTTATCCCTAGTTTTTCTAGAGTTTTGAACGTAAAGTGATGCTGTACCTTGTCAAATGCTTTTTCTGCATCTCTCGAGATGATCATATGGTTCTTATTTTTAAGTCTATTGATGTGATGAATAACATTTATTGATTTCCGTATATTGTACCAGCCTTGCATCCCAGGAATGAATCCTACTTGATTATGGTGCACATTTTTTTTTATATATATGTTTTTGTGTCTGATTCGCCAGAATTTTTTTGAGGATTTTTGCATTTTTCCTGAAACACCTTGAAAAGTATTGGTTTTTGTTCTTCTTTAAAGGTTTTGTATAATTCTGCTCTATACCCATACGGTCCTGGGCTTTTCTTAGTTGGTAGTATTTTGATGGTTTCTTCTATTTCCTCAATTGATATTGGAATGTTTAAGTTGTCTATATCCTCCTGACTCAATCTGGGCACATCATATGACTTAAGAAATTTATCAATGCCTTCACTATATTCTATTTTATTGGAGTATATTAATTCAAAATAATTTCTGATTTTCTTCTGTATTTCTGAAGTGTCTCTTGTTATATTTCCTTTTTCATTTCATATGCTAGTAATTTGAGTTCTCTTTCTTCTTCTCTTTGTTAGCATGGCTAAGGGTCTGTCGATTATATTTATTTTTTCAAAAAACCAATGTATTGTTTTGTCAATTTTTTTAATTGTTTCTTTTGTTTCGATTTCATTAATTTCTTCTCTGATTTTAATTATTTGTTGCCTTCTACTTCTTTTGCTGTTGTTTGCTCTTGTTTGTCTAAGATTTTGAGATGAAGTATGAGATCATTTGTTTGTTGGTTTTTTCTTTTTCTAAGGAATGAACTCAAGCAATGAATTTTCCTCTTGGAACTGCTTTCAATGTGTCCCATAGATTCCGATATATTGTGTCTGTGTTTTCATTTATCTCTAAGAATTTTTTAATTTCTTCCTTGATGTCTTCTATAACCCATTGATCATTCAGAAACCTATTGTTCATTCTCCAAGTGATGAATGATTTTTCCTTCCTTTTTTTATCGTTGATTTTTAATTTCATTCCATTATGATCAGATAAAATGCATGGTATTATCTCTACTCCTTTTTATTGTCTAAGAATTGCCCTGTGACATAATATATGATGTATTTTTGAGAAGGATCCATGTTCTGCTGAGAAAAAAGTGTAACTTCTTGATGATGGGTTGTATATTGTATATATGTCAATTAAGTCTAGGTTATTAATTGTGTTATTGAGTTCTATAGTTTCCTTATTCAACTTTTGTTTGGAAGATCTGTCCAGTGGTGAGAGAGGTGTGTTCATGTCTCCCATGATTACTGTATTGTGGTCTATTAGACTCTTGAAATTGAGAAGAGTTTGTTTGATGAACAAAGCTGCACCATTGTTTGTGGCATATATATTTATGATTGTTATGTCTTGTTGGCGTATGGTTCCCTTGAGTAGTATGTAGTGTCCTTCTTTATCCCTTTTGATTAACTTTGGCTTGAAATCTATTTTATTTGATATGAGTATGGACACTCCTGCTTGTTTCCGAAGTTCATAAGAGTGATACGATTTTTCCAAGTATCACCCTCAGTCTATGTATGTCTTTTCCTATAAAATGCGTCTCCTGTAGGCAGCATTTTGTTGGTTCTTGTTTTGTGATCCATTCTACTAGCCTGTGTCTCTTAATTGGTGAGTTTAAGCCATTAAGATTTTTGGTTATTATTGAGATATGGGTTGTTCTTCCAGCCATATTTGTTTATTTATGTTACTAAACATAGTTTGTTTTCCTCTTTGATTATTTTCCCCCCTTTAATGTCCTACCTCCCACTGTTGGTTTTCATTGGTATTTTCCATTTCCACTTCCTGTATGTTTTGCCGAGGATGTTTTGAAGAGATGGTTTTCTAGCTGCAAATTCTTTTCACTTTTGTTTATCGTGGAAGGTTTTAATTTCATCTTCCATCTGAAGCTTAATTTCACTGGATACATGATAATTGGCTGGAACCCATTTTCTTTCAGTGTTTGAAATATGTTATTAAAGGATCTTCTAGCTTTCAGAGTCTGTGTTGAAAGATCAGCTGTTATCCTGGTTGGTTTACCACTAACTATAATCTGCTTCCTTTCTCTTGTAGCTTTTAAAATTCTCTCCTTATTCTGTATGTAGGGTATCTTCATTACAATGTGTCTAGGTGTGGATCTCTTATGATTTTGCACTTTCGGCGTCCTGTAGACTTTTAGGATTTGGGATTTTGTCTCATTCTTCAAGTCTAGGAATTTTTCTCCTATTATTTCATTGAATAGATTGCTCACTCCTTTGGTTTGGACCTCTATACTTTCCTGTATCCCAATGACTCTTATGTTTATTCTCTTTATGTTATCCCATATTTCTTGCAGTTTTGCTCATGGTTTCTTAACAGTCTTGCTGAGCTGTATATGTTCTTTTTGAGTTGAAATACTTTGTCTTCATTGTCTGATGTTCTATCTTCTAAGTATTCTGCTCTGATGGTAGTATTCTCAATTGAGTTTTTAAGATGGTTCATTACTTCCTGCGTTTCTAAGATTTCAGTTCGTTTGTTTTTTATAACCTCTATCTCCCTGTATAGTTGATCTTTGCTACTTGGATTTTTTTATGTAATTCATTGTCGAAGTGATCTTTCATTGACTGATTTTTGCTGTCTAATGTCTTTCTTGAGATTCCAGATCACCTGAAGCATGTATATCCTGAATTCTTTATCTGACATTCCATATGCTGCATCTATTACCTCTTCTAAAGTTGAGTTGACCTGCATTGCTTGTGGTCCTTTCTTTCCTTGTCTTTTCATACAGCTTGCGTTTCTTTCTGCTTGGTGAAACTGTTGTGTTTTTGTAATTTTCCCCCTGTATATTTATATTGCTCTTGTATTGTGGAAAAGTCTCCATTGCAGGTGCGGTTGGCGGCTGTGCTGCTCCTCCAATTGGGGTGATCTGTCTACCATGCTGACCGGCCGCTAGGCCTGTTCTGCCGGTCGGTCGTACGTCTGCCTACCTTGCAGGCATGGGTGTCGGCTCTGCTCTGCCCCTACTCCAATTGGGGTGACATGACTACCACGCCGGTGGGTCGCTGGGCCTGTTCCAGGCACAGGTGGCAGCTCTGCTCTGCACCTCTGGCTTGATGACAAAATGAGAGAGACTCAGATGTTTGTGACTCACTTTCTTTACCAGGAGACCAACTATTTCTCTCGCCGCTGGTATCGATGAAGTTATCTCCTCCACTGCTTTGTGATCACATCAGATGTCTGCCATGTTGGTATCCCATGTAAATGGCAGCATTTCATTCCCTTTGTCGGGTGACCAAAGCAACGGGTGAGTCCTGACCGGCCCTCACAAGCCCCGTCTCAATCCTGTTGCCACTGTCTATGAAGGCTCAGTTGGCATTTACCTCTACAGTATTCAGCAGGACCCAGACCAAGAAACAGTTTCCGCAGGTTCTTTAGCCCTGGGCCAGAGCAGTTCCGGGACCCGGAATTCAGCCGCTCCGGGCTCGGTGTATGTTCTGATAGGAGAACGATCCAAGAAGCAATTTTCATGGGTTCTTTAGCACTGACCCTGAGTAATTTGTCTGCAAGATGAAGGCGAATGGCAGCCTGAAATTACCTATTCTGTATCTGAATGAGCTGTGATCAGTCGAAAACAGGGATGGTGACATCAGCTCTCCAAGATGGTGACCGCTATCTTCCTCTGTGGTCTCACCGGTGTGGAAAACCGAATTGGACCACTTCCTTCCCCCATTTCAAACCCAGAATTCAGCACTGAGCACAGTGATTGCGCAGATGGCAGGAGCCCGCATAATCCACAGACTGTATCTTTGTGTTGCTCTCTCGTCGTTTCCCAGCGCGCATTGCAGACACTAGCCGTGGGGCGATTTGCTAAATAAGCAGCGTGACCCTCCGTGAGGACAAATTGCTGGTGTTTGAGTCCCCGTAGCTGGTCCTTGTGCAATGGAAATCCTTCCTGTAGGTTTTGGAGCACACCAATTTTCCTGGAAATTTCTAATAAGATAGATTTTAGCCGTTCTAACTCGTCCTTCTCCTGCAAAGTGACGCGGTACAGGTGGGTAATGAACTCCCATCGCTGCCATAATATGATCCCCTGAAGTTAGTTTTCAGTACTAGGAAACAAACATGTATTTCAGGTCGAAAAATATTCCTGAGAATAATCTTCTCAAACGTTGATTATAAATCCAAATACATGAATATGAATGAATTTAGTTAGTGTATAATAAGACATATATATTTTATATTTTGAATAATCAGCAGAGTGAATACACACACACACACACACACACACACACACACACACACACACCTAAATACAGACATTACAAAGTAGCATTATGTATGGCAATCGAAATTCACCATGAAATATATATCATCCACAGATCCAAAAATATTGATTTTACTAAATATGGATTTATGTTGTTCAACTAGGAAGCTCACCCATAGGTTGAATTTTCAGTTCCAACAGCATTTAGAAGAAGTGTTTTCTTCTAACAATTTGTATTTGCAAAGTCAGTTACCTCACAAATATGTACGTGTGATACCATGTAGTATTCTATATGTGCATATAAAAATGCATGTGCTGAATCAACTACAGAGAAAGGGAGACAGGAATTCACATATTTGTTAACTTTAAAAACACATAGAGAACTATTTTAACTACAAATTGACAAGATTTATAACACCAACCCTTTATCATGCAAAAGGAAAGTACAACTATACACCATGCCTCCTCTGAACTGGTTGTATTTCTATTCTGTGTGGGTTATTTTACTCCATCATATTAGGATTAGTAGTCAGAGTCTAGTAGGTTTTGGGTTAGTGTCAGGGATTCAGTATTTCGAATTGAAAATAGGAAAATAAATTCAATATTTATGCAAATATGTGATACAAAAAAATGTTCCCACTCTCATCCAGAACAATGCCTTGACATCATCTTCGCTTAAAGTAAGACACAATTAGAGGACATGATTTACAAAAATCTGTGAATACATATCTGGAATGGAATATGCTCAGGAGTTCATATACTTGGAGGTGGTATAGGAGTTTCCAAAAGTAAGGGACAGGGTAAACACTCCACAAACATGGAGCTCTGCTGGCCTAAAGACTTTTGAGAAACTGCCTCTGAGTTTGGGCACTTGAAATATATGTTGCTGTCAGGAGGTTTAGCTTCCGTTCTAGTTAGACCATCATAACTGGGTCTGCATCTATGTGACCTGGAGGACATTGTTTCTTATTTCCCAATGAACATGAGGCAGCAGTGCTGAATTTTTTCTTTGTAGGTAAACTGTAGCCACTGCGCGCTAAGTGTCTCCTCGTCTTTACTGTAAAGCCATTTTTTCATCCTCCACTTTTTGTGGTGTTTCTTGCTGCTGCACTGGGAGTTTGGTATCTGTTTTTTGAAATACAAGGAGTTCCACTGGGACAAAGTGCTGGAGAAAATTCTGTCACATGTGGTGGGTCAGGGTCTGCAGGAGAATGCACCAAGCAAGCTTCTTTCCCACAGAGCTTGCCCCATTGACCATAGCAACCTGATTCTGAATATTGTCCTGAAACCTCTCCATATAACAAGATGCTTTTACATACAAGGGTCTGCTGGATGCAAAATGTCAGTCACAAGCCATTTGGAAGCCAATGGCAGATAAACATGGCCTCACCACAGATGTTATTTCAGACACCTCCCCACCACTCCTCTAGGCCAACTACTCAGCAGGCTCCAAATTACTGGCATCTCTGTTCTACAGCATTTTCGTGAAACCAAGTCAATCAAGGCACTGTCTGGTATACTCATAATCAGCAACAGGAATCCAAAGTTTCTCCAGTGCCACTTGGTCAAGGGAATTTCAAAAATTTGGTGGTATTTATCTAGCTATTTTTTAAGGATGAAGTTGGAGGCACTGTGGGTTTCCAATCATTCAGGAACCATTAAATGGCGAGGAAACTCATTTGAACGAAAGAAATGGAGAACTATCACAGGCAAAGCTTCCCAAAGTGTGGCCAAAAGGTCACATGAAGCCAGGCTCATTGAGGTCTACAATGTGAGCTCCATGTGTGTTATGACTCTCAACTATGGCTGCCAAGTCTTTAACAATAAAATCGTGTGATATCCTGGCTGAGATTACTTATGCTCTGTGGAAAGCCACCCTGGGCCTAGATCTCAGTATCCAAGGGCGAATCTCGTGTGTGGCCTCCTAAAATCTCAACACAATTCATGGCAATACTTCTCTGAGGACAGTTCCACAACTCAGTCTCTAAGGGTAATCACACCAGAGTTCAAGCCCAGGTGGAACCAGACATCTCTTCCAACCGCCACACAAATGACCACAATTAAAAACAAAAGACTCCCACATGGCACTCATCTTCTTCCATATAGACACTAATAATAACCTCTGGCTTGAGGTTTTCATGAGGGGCACAGACCAACACAGTGTTCAAAATAAGCACCCTCGCACCTCATTTGTCACAAGTCAGGGTTGCCTGGACACCCTTCCTTTGAACACGGAATGATCATAGAGCCCTGCCTTTAATACTGCTCCACAATTCCAATTTGAGGCTTACTGACTGTGGGATTTAGATTCTTTATGTGAACTGGAGTCATGAGTAATCACAAGCACCAGTGGGCTAGACTCTGCAAGGCTTTGAAGTACTCATTTGATGCAAAGGATCCCTATTCTCACTTGATGGAGATCAGGAACCTTACAGAGGAAGGCGAGAGACGTAGTCCACAATAAATGCTTTTTGGACATTTTGGATTTGGGTGCACACATGGGATCTTTCTTTAGGTCCATTAGGTGCTGAGTATCTAAGCCACAGCCTCACACAGGGCCAAGTGACCAATTCAGACACATCCCTTTCCAAACAATTAAGCAAAGAGCCCCAGGTGATGCCCATTCATTTCCATTTGAAAACTGTTTTCTTCAGGCTTCACAAAGGCGTGGCCTAATCAAAGACCTTCCTGTTATTCAGTGCAACAGAAGAATAGGTATGCAAAAGGCCCAAAGCAGGGTTTCTCCACAGAGACTTTACTGGTCACATTGATATCTGAGTTTTCTGAGATGCTCCAATTCCCTTCAGCTATCCTGTACATGGCCATGTCCCAGAGCTTGGAGGTGGTACATATCTTGGACACATAACCATGAGCCTATTATGGTTAGTGGCCAGAATTCAGGCAGAAAACAGGAACTTAGGAAGACAGTAGGTGTTGCCCATCCAGAAGGCAAGCCAAGTCCATCTATAAATTGGGAAGGATGAATGCTGGGAAGCTTTCTACTAGACAGAACACATCCATTGATGCATGCTCTTTCTAATGTCTTCATCCACGAACACAGTGGGATACCCAGACATAGAAACACACTCCTTGTCAAACGACTTTCTAGAAACCATCCACTCCAAAATGAACATACTGCCTTTCCTACCTATTCTCAGAAAATGAGACAAGACCACAAACTCACACCCAACCCACAAAGGCACCTCCTTCCCCCAAGTAGGTCTGTGACTATCCGGAGTGTCCTCTTACTGGTGGGCCATACTATGTTCCCAGAAATGGCCTGTCCTGTCTCAGATCTGGTCTCCTTGGCCAACTCTGTGAGGTTATTAGGAGCCAGCGGTGAGCCATTACATGGAGATGACTTTTTCTCTCTCAGGTCCTTCATAGCTGCATACATCTTCTCCAGGGATCATTTCTGTATGGACCTTTGAGGATCTTAGCATGTGGAAGATCTGCTACATTCCTATATTGAAAGACCAACTCTGTCTCTAATCTTCTGTAAAGTTAGATTGAGGGAACAGTGTATGGTTAGGATTAATAACATGTTCGATATGAATTAGGAATCATTCTGCAGGAATGATTGGGAAGCTGCAATATTTACAAGAAAATATAGGTGAAATATTAGTATGAAAACAGAAATGTAGGTAAGATTTGAAGCCCAGAAGGGCATTGGGCCCTTGATTGGGATACTTAGATTTGAATTATTTTCTGCAGAGATGTCTCAGATAAATTCAGTACAATGGCATAGGACCTTGTACGTTGGATGATGGAATGCTGAAGAGAATTTCTAGTCAAAAAGGGATAGTTGAAATTATTAGAAAGATATTCAGTTTCAGAAAGAAGAGTGAGTATAGGTTTTGGACAAAAGTTCTCCAGCAATAGGGTTTCGGATAGAGAGTGAATTTAAATGTGAGCACATGTGAAGAGTCAGTCACAATGATGAACTGGGGAAAATATGTCGGTAAGCAGATATCAATAGAGACATTAAGAAATCAGGAAAAGTATAAAGTGAGTGATAGGATTAGATATTTTCAACAGGGTTGAGTTTGAATATATAATCTAAGGAAGAAAAAAATATGTTGTCACAAATAGGATTGACATTTGAGAACATTAGGCAACATGTACATGGATGTTTTTAGTAATCCATGCTCACTTTCAATTTAGGCTTTGGTACAATCATATGTTTGACCTTTGCATTTTGGGTCCAGAATATTACTGTGATAAAATGTATATGTAGATTGGGTGACATAAGTATTTCTTATACCATTTCTGAGAGCAATATTTTGAAGATGTATAAATTATTATTGGCGGTACAAAGATTTGTACTCTGTGTCTATGAATATAGAATTAATGCATGAATTGACAATACTGTGAATAAATAATATAACTGTTTCCACTTTAAATAATGGATTGAATTGATATGTGAAAATATACACAAAACTTATATTGATATACAATCATTCATTCCAACCAGTTACACATCTAATTGTATAATTGCGTTATGTTTTATTATAAAGATTGTGTGAGATTTGCTTCAAAAGTGATTATAGAAATCGAAAATAATGTGTTTGGAAAGAAGTCTCATTAAAAGACCAGTCAAGAAACCTGGAGGAATACATGTGTTCTGAAGCAGTAAGTGATTGAAAGAGAAACAAATGCCTATAAATTTGTGAATTTGTGGATGAAATATATATCCTATGATGTGCATGAACTGAAGAAATATTAACGAACCAATGTTGAATAAAAATGAACATCAAAATACACACCATGTCCCATGGGAATCTAATTGCATTGATGTTAAACTGGGTCAATTACTGTAGAAATATTAGTATTTGTATGCACATTCACTGAAGTTAGTTTTAAGTACTAGAAAACAAATATGTAGTTCAGGTAAATGAATACTTCTGAGAATAATCTTGTGAAATTTTTATTATAAATCCACATACATGAACATGAATGAATTTCGGTAGTGTATATAAGACACATATATTTCATATTTTGAAAATCTTGAGAGTGTGTATATATATATATATATATATATATATATATATATATATATATATATATATATAAACACACACCCAAAACCCACACAGAGATATTAAAAAGTACCAATATATAAGCCAATCAATATTCATCAGGAAATATATAACATCCACAGATGCAAAATAATTTATTTTACTGAGCATGGATTTATGTACAATGTTGTTCTCCTAGGAAGCTCACACATAGGTTGAATTTTCAGTTCCAACTGCTTTTAGGAGGAGTGATCTTTTCTCACAATTTGTATCTCAAAGTCAGCCAAGTCACAAAAATGTACGTGTGATACCAGGTAGGATTCTATATGTGCATATAAAAATACATGTGCTGAATAGGCTACAGAGAAAGGGCATATAAAAATACATGTGCTGAATAGGCTACAGAGAAAGGGAGACAGGAATTCACGTATTTGTTAACTACAAAAACCCATGGTGAACTATTTTAATTAAAAATTGACTAGATTTATAACACCTACACTTTATCATGCAAAAGGCAAATCCAACTATACACCATGCCTCCTCTGAACTGTTTGTATTTCACTTCTGTTTGCATTATTTCTCTCCACCATATTAGGGTTAGTAGTCAGAGTCTAGTAGGGTATGGGTTAGTGTCAGGGATTCAGTATTTTGAATGTAAAATAGGAAAATGAATCAAATGTGTATGCAAATATGTGCTACACAAAATCTTCCTACTCTCATTCACAACAATACCTTGACACTATCTTTGCCCCAAGTAAGACAAAATAAAAGAAGAAGATTTAGAAAATCTGTGAATACATATCAGGAATGGAACATGGTTACGAGTTCACAATATTGGAGGTGGTAGAGGAGTTTCCAAAAGTAAGGGACAGGGTAAATACTGCACAAATATGGAGATCTGCCAGCCTAAAGACTTCTGGAGAACCTGCCTCTGAGGTTGGCCACTTGAAGTATATGTTGTAGTCAGGACCTATGGCTTCCTTTCTAGTGAGACCACCAAAGCTGGGTCTCCATCTATGTGACCTGCAGAACATGGTTTCTTATTTTCCAAAGAACGTGAGGCAGCAAGGCTAAATTCTCTCTTTGTAAGTAAACTCTTGCCACTGAAGGCTAAGTGTGGCCCCGTGTGGAATGTGAAGCCATTTGGTCATCCTCCACTTTTCATGGTGTCCTTGCTGCTGCACTGGGAGTTTGGTATTGGCTTCAGGAAATACAAGGAATTCAACTGGGTCACAGTGCTGGAGGGAGATCTGTCACGTGTTGTGCGTCAGGGTCTGCAGGAGAATGCACCAACCAGGCTTCTATCCCACATAGCTTGCCCCCTTGACCATAGCAACCTGATTCTGAACATTGCCCTGAAACCTCTCCATTCAACAAGATGCCTTTACATACAAGGGTCTGCTGGCTGCACCATGTCAGTTACAAGCCTTTTGGCAGATCCACATGACCCCACCACAGAAGTTTTATCACAGACCTGCAAAACACTGCTCTAGGCCCACTACTCAGCAGACTTTAACTTATTTGCATCATTGTTCTACACCATTTTCATGAAACCCAGTCAATCAAGGCACTGTCTGGTACACTCATGATGAGCAACAGGAAATCCAAAGTGTATCCAGTGTCACCTGGTGATGGGAATTTCAAATTTTTATGATGTTTATCTAGCCATTTTTCAAGGATGAGGTTGGAGGCACTGTGGGATTTAATTCATTCTGGAAACATTAAAAGGTGAGAAAGCCCATTTCAATGAAAGATCTGGAGAACTCTCACAGGCAAGACTTCCCAAAGAGTGGCCAAAAGATCAAATGAAGCCAGGCCCATTGAGGTCTACAATGTGAGGTCCATGTGTGTTTTTACTCTCAACTATGGCTGTCAAGTCTTTCAGAATAAAATCATGTGATATTCTGGCTCAGATTCCCAGTGCTCTGTGGGAAGCCCCCCGGGCCTAGATCTCAGTTTCCAAAGGCCACTACCATGTGTGGCCTCCAAAAATCCCAACACAATTCATGGCAATACATCTCTGCAGTCATTTCCAGAACTCAGTCTCTAAGAAGACTCACACCAGAGTTCAAGCCAAGGTGGACCCAGTCATCTCTTCCATCAGCCAAACAAATGACCACAATTAAAACCAAAACACTCCCACATGGCTCTCAACTACTTCCACATAGACACTCATCATCACCTCTGGCTGGAAGTTTCCATGAGGGGTGCAGCTGAAGACAGTATCCAAAATATGCTCCCTACCCTCATTTGTCTAATGTCAGGGTGGCTTGACAACCTATCTGTGAACAAGGAGTGATCAATTAGGCCTGCCATTAATACTGCTCTGCTTCTCCAATTTGAGCCTTATGTCTGTGGGGTTTAGATTCTTTATGTGAATTGGAGTTATGAGAAAATTCAAGCACCTATGGGCTTGCCTCTGCAGGGCTTTGAAAAACTTTTTGAACCAAAGATACCTATTCTCACTTGATGGAAGTCAGGAACCTTACAGAGGAAGGCGAGAGACTTCATCCACAAGACTGCTCTTTTTCCATTTTGGTTTTGGATGCACACATGAGATCTTTCCTTAGATTCATCAGGTGGTGAGAATCTAAGTCACAGCCTCACACAGGGCCAAGAGGCTGATTCAGACACATCCCTTTCCACGGCAATTAAGCAAAGAGCCACAGGTGATGCTCATTATTTTCCATTAGACAACTGTTTTCTTCAGGTTTCACAAAGGGGTGGACTGAGGCAAAGACCTTCCAGACATTCAGGGCAACGGAACAATAGGTAAACAAAAGGCCCAAATCAGTGTTTCTCCACTGACACTTTACTGGTCACACTGATATCTGAGTTTTCTGAGTTCCTCTCCATTCCCTTCAGCTATCCAGTACAAGGCCATGTTATAGAGTTTGGAGGTGGTACATATCTTTTACACAAAACCATGAGCCTATTCTTGAGAGTGGCCAGAATTCAGGAAGAAAACAGGAACTTAGGAAGATAGCAGGTGTTGCCCATTCATAAGGAAAGCCGTAGTCCATTCATAAATTTGGCAGGATGAATGCTGAGAAGCTTTCTACTAGACAGAACAATTCCATTGATGCATTCTCTTTTCTAATGTCTATAACCACAGACACAGTGGAATACACAAACCCACAACCACACCCACAAAGGCAACTCTTTCCTCCAAGTTGGTCTGTGACTATCCAGAGTGTCCTCTGACTGGTGGGCCATACTATGTTCCCCAAAATTGCTTGTCCTGTCTCAAATCTGCTTTCCTTTGCTAACTCTGTGAAGTAGTCAGGAGTCAGCGGTGAGCCAATACCTGCTTTATCAGAAAAGAATTATCTTCAGAGCTTCCCTGGCATTTGGCCATCCTCACATCTGTAGGTAAGTGCCGCAGCCCGGCTGGCTGGGCAAAATAACCGGGGGGGTGACGAACAACTTGGGTAGACTGATGCAGCAGGAGTGGAAGCCAATTATTGTTGAATAAGAGCGGTATTTATACATTTTACACAGCCTATCTAATTAGCATGAAATAGATACAGCAGTCAAACAATAAGGAATCTCCACACTTAATGGCTCGCTTTTGTTACTTCACAAACCACTCCCTCTGGCATTTTGCCAGGCGCCATCCAGACTTTTTTTACAGACTCTAACATTTCTCTGGCAAAATAACAGGTGCCAATCTGACTTGTTTACAGACCTTAACAGGTAAGAAGAAAGACTGACTCTGTCTTTGGTAAATTCAAACAAGTGAGACCACTGGGACTGGGATTGGTAATGGCTCTGGGTGCCTGGCTTCCTGGATCCCAAGTTCAGAGACTTTCATCATCAAGGAAGTGAGGTGTGGTCACATCTTTCAGGAACTGAATGAGGTAACTGCCTTGGCAACCACTTTGTCCTAACAGTTGCT
Organism: Callospermophilus lateralis; assembly: GCF_048772815.1. Classification (NCBI taxonomy): domain Eukaryota; kingdom Metazoa; phylum Chordata; class Mammalia; order Rodentia; family Sciuridae; genus Callospermophilus; species Callospermophilus lateralis. Next base: position 316,997 of record NW_027512668.1, on the reverse strand, counting down.
TCCAAGGGTCCCATGAGATGGAGGCTGCCCCTACTTCCTGTGACACTTTCATATGTTAGAATGGTATATCAACCATACGCACCTGGGAAGAGCTTTCCACACAGGCCTGGTTTGGTCTACTCTACATTAAGAAGAGTGAGGCTGATTCAGACACATTCCTTCATCCTACCAGGTTCTTTGCCATGGAGATGTCTTTTGCTCTCTCAGGTCCTTCATAGCTGCCTACATCTTCTCCAGAGATCATTTCTGCATGTACCTTTGATGTTCTCAGCAGGTGGAAGATCCCATACATTCCTGTATTGTAAGACCAACACTGTCGCTGCTCCTCAGTAAAGTTAGATTGAGGGAACAGTGTATGATTAGTGTTATTAACATGTTCGATATGGGTTAGGAACCATTCTGCTGGATGAATAATGGTATTGGGAACCTGTGATATTTATAAGAATATAGAGGTGAAATATATGTACGAAAACAGAAATCTAAGTAAGATTTGAAGCCCAGAAGGTCATTTGTCCCTTGATTGGGATACTTAGCGTTGAATTACATTCTGCACAGATGTTTCAGATAAATCGATATACAATGGCATAGGACCTTTCACCTTGGATGATTGAATGTAGAAGAGAACATCCAGTCAAAAAGTGATAGTTGGTAGGATTAGGAAGATAGTCGGTAGGTTTAGGAAGAAGAATGAGTGTAGGATTTGGAACAAAAGTTCTTTAGAACTAGGGTATCGCTAAGAGAGTGAATGTAAATATCAGCACATGTGATGAGGAAGTCACAATGATTAACTGGGGAAAATATGTAGGAAAGCAGATATCAATAGAGACATTACAAAATCAGGCAAAGTATAAAGTGAGTGACAGGATTAGACATTTTCAACATGTTTGAGTTTGAATATATAATCTTTGGAAGAAACAAATATGTAGTCACCAATAGGATTTTCATTTGAGAGCATTAGGCAACCTGGACATGGATGTTTTTAGTAATCCATGTTCACTTTCCATTTAGGTTTTGTACAATCATAAGTGTGACCTTTGCTTTTTGTGTCCAGAATATTTCTGTGATAAAATGTATATGGAGATCAGGTGACATGGGTATTTCTTCCACCATTTCTGGGAGCTATATATTGAGGACGTATAAATTAGTATTGGGGGTACAAAGAGGTGTACCTGTGTCTATGAATATAGAGATAATTCGTGAATAGACTGTACTGTGAATAAATAATATAACTGGTTCCACTTTAAATAATGGATTGAATTGATATCTGAAACTAAGTAAGAAATCTTATATTGATATACAACCATTCATTCCAACCAGTTATACATCTAATGGTAATATTAGTGTTATGGTTTATTGTGACGGGTTTGTGCGTTTTGCTTCAAATGTGATAATGGAAATCGAAAATAATGTTTTTGGGAAGAAGTCTCATGAAAAGAGCAGTTATGAAACATGGAGGAATACATGTGTTCTCAAGCAGGAAGTGATTGAAAGTGAAACAAATGCCTATAAATTTGAGAAATTTTGATGAAACATATATGCTATGATGTGCATAAACTGAAGATAGTAATGTACCAGTGTTGAATAAAAATGAACGTCAAAATACACATCATGTCTCATAGAGTCTACTTGCATTGATGTTCAACTGGGTCAGTTACTGTAGAAATATTAGGATTTGGGGGGGGAATTAATAATACAATTTATTTTAGCACTAGCATGCCACAGAATGTAGAGGAAAGATCAATGGATTTTTAGTTATAGCACTAATAATCTAACATTTAGTGACTATTTTGGATAGTCTAGAAATTACATAAGGCTATGTAACATATTTTTTTTTATTTAACATTCATCAAAGCTTGGAATTTTCGTAATATTTCTTCTTTTTTCTTTTTTTATTTTTTCAGTTGTTGATTGACCTTCATTTTGTTTATTTGTATGTGGTGCTGAGAATAGAACCATGTGCCTCACACATGCTAGATAAGCATGTTACCTCTGAGCCACAAACCCAGCCCCTCCACTTCTATCTTAACATCATACACTCATGTCCCTCTTCTTTACTCACTTTCTTCCTCATTTTCCCCCTTCTCTCCCTTCCTTTTTGGTTTCCCCTCCATATCTATTTTTCTCTCATGTCATTACAAACAGTAGTATGCTATGAAATTTAAATTTAAGACTGTTTTTTATAGTCATTCTTTTTCTTGAGAAAATTTAAAAATTATAATCACCTGATAGATATATTACAATACATTTATTATACATATGTATCTATATTCATGCATATGCATTACATATATTATATATATATATATATATATATATATATATATATATATATATATATATATATTTAAAAGTACTTTGATTTTCCTGTTAGAAATAATATAGACCAAGTCTTTCTTAATTCTCAATTCTTCCATAATTAACATCTTACAGTGAAAATCAAATAAACATATTTAAGTAAACAGGTATCATTCTTATTTATCAATACTGATAATTTAAAGTTTTATATCACATTAAGCTGTAATGTGGCATATTAACTCTTATGAATTAGAGAAATTTTATTTGAACAACCTATTATTTAAGGACCATATGCACTGACATTTTAAATGGCTTTCTTGTGATTTCAATTTCTATCAATTGTGTATTAATTGCCAAATACTTATTTTAGTACTTTTCATGTTCAAAATTGATATAAAGTCAATTGTTTAATTCTTCTTGTAAGTAGTTACTTATTACAGTAGGGACATTATTAATAATACTACATCTTTATAAGAAAAATGGTACAAATTTATTTTCATGCAAAATTAAGAATAATTGTATGCTCTAGATGTTTGATTGTTGATACATATAACACAGAGCTTTTGATGAGTCTCTTCCCCAGTAAAACATAAAATGCAAAGATATAGTTAGGTTTGTATGTCCAAATAAAGATAAGAAAAAATACACATTATTAGCTAGAAACTATTAAATAAAAGATGAAAAGAACAATCCAACACATTGTACGAACTTGTCAGATGAGGTAGTATTCTGGAAGAATAGCCTAAGACTAGACCTTGTCCATGACAAAATATTCACGAAAAAAATGAAATATGAAAAGTGTAGAAAATGCTATGAATTTTTCATGAAGTTAGGTGAATTATCCTTTAATCTCAATTTACGTGCATTTTCTGGTAAAATAAATTTGTGATATTCACAAAACAAAGTTTCTGTATAGCAAAATGAATACATCTGAACCCATTTTTAGCTGATTTCTTCCCACTAAATTTTAAACCTTTATTTATTTATTTATTTTTATTGGTTGTTCAAAACATTACAAAGCTCAAGATATATCATCTTTCATACATTTGACTCAATTGGGTTATGAACTCCCATTTTTTCCCCAAATACGAATTGTAGAATCACATCGGTTACACATTCACATTTTTACATAATGGCATATTAGTGACTGTTGTATTCTGCTACCTTTCCTATCCCCTACTATCCACCCTCTCCTCCCCTCCCATCTTCCCTCTCTACCTCATCTGCTATTGTTCAATTCTCTCCATTGTTTCCCCCTCACTTCCCCTCACAACATCTTATATGCAATTTTGTGTAACATTGAGAGTTTCCTACAATTTTCATAAGCTTTCCCTTCTCTCTCCCTTTCTCTCCCCCCATTCGTCTTTGTTTAATGTTAATCTTTTCCTCATGCTCTTCCTCCCTGTTCTGTTCTTATTTTCTCTCTTTATAACAGAGAAGACATTTGGCATTTGTTTTTTAAGGATTGGTTAACTTCGCTTAGCATAATATGCTCTAATGCCATCCATTTCCCTGAAAATTCTATGATTTTGTCATTTTTTGTGCTGTGTAATACTCCATTGTGTATAGATGCAACATTTTTTTTATCTATTAATCTATTGAAGGGCATCTAAGTTGGTTCCACAGTCTAGCTATTGTGAATTGTGCTGCTATGATCATTGATGTGGCAGTATCCCTATAGTACGCTATTTTAAGATCCTGAGAGAACATTCCAAGAAGGGTGATAGCTGGGTCAAATGGTGGATCCATTTCCAGCTTTTCCAGGAATATCCATACTTCTTTCAAAATTGGCCTCACCAATTTGCAGTCCCACCAGCAGTGTACAAGTGTATCCTTTTCCCCAAATCCTCGCCAACACTTATTGTTGTTTAACTTCATAATGGCTGCTGATCTTACTGGAGTCAGATGGTATCTTAGGGTGGTTTTGATTTGCATTTCTCAGACTGCTAGAGATGGTGAGCATTTTTTCATGTACTTGTTGATTGATTGTATGTCCTCCTCTGTGAAGTGTCTGTTTAGGTCCTTGGCCCATTTGTTGATTGGGTTATTTGTTATCTTATTGTTTAATATTTTGAGTTCTTTGTATATTTTGGATATTAGGGCTCTATCTGAAGTGTGAGGGGTAAAAATTTGTTCCCAGGATGTAGGCTCTCTATTTACCTCTCTTATTGTTTCTCTTCTTGAGAAAAAACTTTTTAGTTTAAGTAAGTCTCATTTGTTTATTCTTGTTATTAACTCTTGGGCTATTGATGTCTTATTAAAGAATTTGGAGCCCGACCCCACAGTATATAGATCATAGCCAACTTTTTCTTCTATGAGACACAGTGTCTCTGATTTGATATCTAGCTCCTTGATCTATTTTGAGTTAACTTTTGTGCATGGTGAGAGAACGGGATTCAGTTTCATTTTGTTGCACATGGATTTCTAATTTTCCCTGCACCATTTGTTGAAGATGCTATCCTTCATCCATTGCATGTTTATAGCCACTTTATCAAATATAAGAAAGTTGTAATTTTGTGGATTGGTTTCTCTGTCCTCCATTCTATACCATTGGTCCACCTGCCTGTTTTGGTACCAGTACCACACTGTTTTTGTTACTCTTGCTTTGTAGTAAAGTTTGAACTCTAGTATCGCTATACCTCCCGATTCACACTTCCTGCTTAGAATTCCTTTTGCTATTCTGTGTCTTTTGTTTTTCCATATGAATTTCATGATTGCTTTATCATTTCTACAAGAAATGCCGTTGGGATTTTGATTGGCATTGCTTTAAACATGTAGAGAACTTTGGGTAATTTCGCCATTTTGATGAATTTAGTTCTGCCTATCCATGAACAGGGTACATTTTTCCATCTTCTAAGATCTTTTTCTATCTCTCTCTTTAGGGTTCTGTGGTTTTCACCTCTTTTGTTAGGTTGATTTCCAAGTATCTTATTTTCTTTGAGGATATTTTGAATGGAGTGGTTTTCCTCATTTCCATTTCAGAAGTTTTGTTGCTGATATACAGAAATGCCTTTGATTTATGCGTGTTGGTTTTATATCCTTCATTTATTAACTCTAGCAGTTTCTTTGTAGACCCTTTTGGGTCTGTTAAATATATTACCATGTCATCCACAAATAGCGATAATTCAAGTTCTTCTTTTCCTATTTTTATGCCTTTAATTTCTTTTGTCTGTCTAATTGCTCTGGCTAGTATTTCAAGAACTAAATTGAATAGAAGTGGTGATAGAGGGCATCCCTGTCTTGTTCCAGATTTCAGAGGGAATGCCTTCAGTTTTCTCCATTTAGGATGATCCTAGCCTGAGGTTTAGCATATATAGCTTTTACAATGTTGAGGTAAGTTCCTGTTATCCCTAGTTTTTCTAGTGTTTCGAACATAAAGGGATGCTGAACTTTGTTGAATGTTTTACTACATCTATCGAGATGATCATATGGTTCTTGTCCTTAAGTCTATTGATGTGGTGAGTAGCATTTATTGATTTCCGTATATTGAACCAGCCTTGCATTCCAGGGATGAATTCTACTTGATCATGGTGCACAACTATTTTGATATGTTTTTGTATTCAATTCACACGGATTTTATTGAGAATTTTTGCATCCAACTTCATTAGAGATATTGGTCTGTAGTTTTCTTTTTTGAGGTGTCTTTGTCTGGTTTTGGGATCAGGGTGATTTTGGACTCCGAGAATGAATTTGGAAGAGCTCCTTATTATTCCATTTCTTGATATAGCTTGAATAGTATTGGTATTAATTCTTCTTCGAAGGTTTTGTTGAACTCCGCTGTATACCCATCAGGTACAGGGCTTTTTTTGATTGGTAGTCTTTTGATGGCTTCTTCCATTTCTTTCTTTGTTTTTGATCTGTTAAAATTGTGTGTGTCTTCTTGACTGAATATGGACAGATCGTATGACTTAAGAAATTTATCGATATTATAACTATCTTCTATTTTATTGGAATATAGGATTTCAAAATACTTTCTAATTATCTTCTGTATTTGTGTACTGTCTGTTGTGATATTGCCTTTTTCATTCCGTATGTTAGTAATTTGAGTTCCCTCTCTTCTTCTCATCCTTAGCATGGCTAAGGGCCTGTAAATCTTATTTATTTTTTCAAAGAATCAACTTTTAGTTTTATCAATTTTTTCAATGTTTTTTTTTTGTTTGTTTCAGTTTCGTTGATTTCTGCTCCAATTTTAATTATTTCTTGTCTTCTACTACATTTGCTGTTGTTTTGCTCTTCCTTTTCTAGGTTCTTGATGTGTACTGTGAGTTTATTTATTTCTTGTTTTATTCTTTTTTTGAGGAAAGAACTCCAAGAAATGAATTTCCCTCTTAAAACTGCCTTCTTTGTGTCCCATAGATTCCAGTATGTTGTGTCTGTATTGTCATTTGATTCTAAGAATTTTTTTATCTCCTCCTTTATGTCTTCTGTAACCCATTGATCATTCAGTAGAATATTGTTCATTTTACATGTGATGTAGGATTTTTCCTTCCTTCTAATCTCATTGATTTCCAGTTTCATTCCATTATGATCAGATATGGTGCATGGTATTATCTCCACGCCTTTATATTTACTAAGAGTTGCCCAATGGCATAATATATGGTCTAACTTGGAGTAGGATCCATGTGCTGCTGAGAATAAAGTGTATCCACTTGATGATGGTTGATATATTCTATATATGTCGGTTAAGTCAAGGTTATTGATTGTGCTGTTGAATTCTATAGTTTCTTTATTCAGTTTTTTATAGAGGATCTGTCTAATGGCGAGAGCGGTGTGTTGAAGTCACCCATAATTATTGTGTTGTAGTCTATTTGACTCTTGAACTTGAGGCGAGTTTGTTTTATAAGCGTTGCAGCTCAATTGTTTGGTGCATACCAATTGATAATTGTTATGTCTTGTTGGTGGATGGTTCCTTTTAACAATATATAGTGTCCTACCTTATCCCTTTTGATTAACGTAGGTTTGAAGTTGATTTTATATGATATGAGTATGGCCACTCCTGCTTGCTTCCGAGGGCCATGTGAGTGGTAAGATTTTTCCCAACCTTTCACTTTCAGGCTGTGTATGTCTTTACCTATCAAAAGAGTCTCCTGAAGGCAGCATTTTGTTGGATTTATTTTTTTGATCCAGGTTACTAGCCTATGTCTCTTGATTGGTGAGTTTAGATTTTTAACATTTAAGGTTACAATTGAAATATGATTTATACTTCCAGTCATGTTTATTTATTTATTTATTTTAATTTGGGTAGTTTTTACTTTTTGGTTATTTTCTTACCCCTTTACTGAGATACCTCCCACTGTTAGTTTTGGGCACTATTTTTCAATTCCTCTTCTTGTAGTATTTTGCTCAAAATGCTTTGCAGTGCTGGTGTTCTGTCTGCGAATTCTTTTAGCTTTTGTTTATCAAGAAAGACTTAATTTCATTGTCAAATCTGAAGCTTAATTTTGTTGGATACAGTATTCTTGGTTGGAATCCATTATTTTTCAGTGTTTGAAATACATTGTTCAAAGATCTTCTCGCTTTCAAAGTCTGTGATGAAAAATCAATTGTTAACCTAATTGGTTTACCCCTGAATGTTATCTGCCTACTTTCTCTCGTAGCTTTTAATATTCTCTCCTTGTTCTGTATGTTGGCTATCTTCATAATTATATGTCTTGGAGTTTGTCTATTATGGTTTTGAATGTTTGAGGTCCTGTAGGCTTCCAGGATATGGCAATCCATTCCATCTTTCATCTCTGGGATGTTTTCTAGAATTATTTCATTTAATATGTTGTCCATTCCTTTGGTTTGAATCTCTATGCCTTCTTCTATCCCGATGACTCCCAATTTTGGTTTTTTTATGACATCCCATATCTCTTGAATAGTTGCTCATGGGATTTAAGCATGTTTTCTGTGTTGACTATATTCTTTTCAAGTTGACAAACTTTGTCTTCATTATCTGATGTTCTGACTTCTACTTGATCTAGTCTATTTGAAATATTCTTGTTTGAGTTTTTAATTTGGTTTATAGTTTCCTGCATTTCTAGAATTACTGTATGATTTTTTAAAAGATCTCTATCTCCTGGTAAACCTTGTTCTTTGCCATTTGAATTTGGTTGTTTAATTCATTTTCAAAATATACTTTTATTTCTTGGACTTGCTGCCTCATGTCTTCTCTATTATTCCTTTCCATCTGAGTTAGGTATGACTTAAGTTTTTTCCCTATCCCTGTTTCTGATGCTTCTAGGTTCTCCTGTAGTATTAAGTTGTCCTTCATTGTTTCTACACCTTTTTTTCCCCTTGTTTTTTCATGATGTTCACGTTATTTTCTGGCTCTATTTGATTGCTGTGTTTCTGCTCTCTTCTATAGATTTGTTATGGGTTTATATATCTCTGTTTTCTCTCCTTTGTGTTGCTAGACTATGCCTGCTTAAGTGGATTTCGCTGTTAAGGAATTCTGACAGCCGAGCTCCAGTGATGTCACCTCTCTGCTGTGGTGGGCCCCAGGCTCCTTGCCGGAGTGTCCGAATTGGGGGGGTGGACTGGATTGTCTCTTGTTGGTTTCAGCACCCGGTCGCTGGCATGCCGGCAGTCTCCAGCCACCCAGTAGCGCGGGCAGCGGATGGGCTGTCGCCGGAGGGTGTGTGATCTCTAGCCACACAGTTGCGCGTTCGGTCGTCGGCAGGCGAGCGTTCTCCAGCCATCAAGACATGCCGTCAGCAGGTGGGCTGGCGCCGGCAGGAAGGTGGTCTCCAGTTGCCCAGTCACACTGGCAGCGGTCTGGCATTCTCCAGCCACCCAGTCAGGAGGGCCTGGCCTCTAGTCCCCTGGTTTATCCTGCTAGTCCTGATTTCTCCTGCTAGACCAGATTTCTCCTGAGTGATGCTTCTCGGCAGCTCAAACTGTTCTCCGGGTCTGCCGTTTGTTGGGTGGGGAGGGTGTCTATTGTGAACCCTGGAACTCTATTGTTTTAATATTTTCTGCTTGCCCCTCGCCCCGCACTGGCTAGACAAGTTTTATTTTTGCCGCTGATGGGAAGGGGAGATGAAGGTCAGGTGCCTCTAGTTTTCCCCCAGTCTTTATGCAGACTTGCTCTGATTATCCCTCCCCCAAAAGCCTAGGAGAGATTTTATGCGAATTTTCCTCTGTATGTGAGATGAGCTGAGAAACACACACCTGTTTTATTGTTGCAATCTGTCTGGGAGTGGTGGTGGTTACTTCAGCTCTCCAAGATGGTGGCTGCTGGTTTCCTTTGTGGAGTTTCCACTTTGGGGGATAGAAATGTACTGCTAACTTTCCCGTCTGAAATCCCAAATTCAGCTGGGGGCTCAGTGGATGCTCAGCCAGCAGGATTCCACAGAATCTGCAGCAACGTTTCTCCCTGCTTGCTGGTCGCTTCTCGGTGGTGCCTCACCATTTGTAGACACGGGGCAGGTCACGCGGATAAATCAGAATGGATCTCCGGTTGCACAAGTGGCTTGTGTTTGAGACTCAATTACCGGACCTCGGTCGTGGAAATCATTCTTCTAGATTTCGGTAAACACCCATTTTCCTGTAAAATCCTAACAAGATAGTTTTTCATCGTTCTAACTCGTTATTCACCTGCGCAGTGGCAGGGTACACTGGGTGTGATACACTGTCTTCACAGTCATCTTGCAATGCCGAAATATTAGGATATGGATGCACCATTTACTGAAAACTGTTTCAGTACTAGGAAAAAATATGTATTTCAGGTGGATGAATATTTCTGAGATTAATTTTTTAAAAAGTGGATTATAAATCCACATACATGAATATGAATGAATTTAGGGAGTGCATAATAAGACACAGATATTTCATATTTTGAAAAATCCAGAGAGTATATATATATATATATATATATATATATATATACATATACACACACACACACACACAGACATTAAAAACTAGCAATATATATGTCAATTGAAATTCATCATGAAATACATATCATCCACAGACCCAAAAATATTCATATACTTAACATGGATTTATGTATAATGTTGTTCAACTAGGAGGCTTACCCATAGGTTGAATTTTCAGTTCCAACAGCATTTAGGAGGAGTGATCTCTTCTCAAAATTTGTATTTGCCAAGTCAGTCACCTCACAAAAATGTACGTGTGATACCAGGTACGATTCTATATGTGCATATAAAATTACATGTGCTGAATAGGCTGCAGAGAAAGGGAGACAGGAATTTACATATTTGTTAACTTTCAAAACACACGGAGAACTATTTCAACAAAAAATTGACTAGATTTATAACTTCTAACCTATATAATGCAAAAGGCAATTCCAACTATATACCATGCCTCCTCTGAACTGCTTGTATTTCTATTCTGTTTGAGTTTTTATTCTCTATCATATTACGATTAGTAGTCAGAGTCTAGTAGGGTAGGGGTTAGAGTCAGGGATTCAGTATTTCGAATGGAAAATTGGAAAATGAATCCAATGTGTATGCAAATATGTGCTACACAAAATCTTCCCACTCCTCCAGAACAATGGCTTGACATTATCTTCGCCCCAAGTAAGACATAATTAGAGGAGAAGAGTTAGAAAATCAGTGAATACTTATCTGGAATGGAATATGCTAAGGAGTTCACTACCTTGGAGGTGGTAGAGGAGTTTCCAAAAGTAAGGGACAGGGTGAACACTCCACAAACATGGAGCTCTGCTGGCCTAAAGACTTCTTGAGAAATTGCCTCTGAGTTTGGTCACTTGAAACATATGTTGTTATCAGGAGCTTTAGCTTCCTTTGTAGTGAGATCATCAAAGCTGGGTCTGCACCTATGTGACCTGTAAAACATAGTTTCTTATTTTCCAATGAACATGAGGCAGCAGTCCTGAATTCGATCTTTGTAGGTAAACTGTGGCCACTGGGTTCTAAGTGTCTCCCTGTGTGGACTGTGAAGCCATTTGTTCATCCTCCAATTTTCATGGTGTTTCTTGCTGCTACAATGGGAGTTTGGTATTTGCTTCATGAAATACACGGAGTTCAACTGGGACACAGTGCAGGAGGGAGTTCTGTCACGTGTGGTATTTCAATTTCTGCAGGAGAATGCACCAACCATGCTTCTATATCACATAGCTTGCCCCATTGATGATAGCAAATCGATTCTGAACATTGCCCTGAAACCTCTCCAAATAACAAGATGCCTTTACTTAGAAGGGACTGCTGGCTGCATCATGTCAGTCACAAGCCATTTGAAAGCCAATGGCAGATCCACATGGCCCCACCACAGATGTTTTATCACACACCTGCCTACCACTGCTCTAGGCCCACTAATAATCAGGCTCCAACTTATTGGCATCTCTGTTTTACACAATTTTCATTAAAACCAGTCAATCAAGGCAGTGTCTGTTATACTCATGATCAGCAACAGGAAATCCAAAGGTTCTCCTGTGCCAGCTGGTCATGGAAATTTCAAAAATTTCATGGTATTTTTCTAGCCATATTTCAACAATGAAGGTGGAGGCACTGTGAGTTTCAGTTCATTCCAGAACCATTAATGTTGACGAAGCTCATTTAAATGAAAGCTCTGGAGAAATATCACAGGCAATGCTTCCCAAAGAATGGCCAAAAGGTCAAATGAAGCCAGGCCCATTGAGTTCTACAATGTGATGTCCATGTGACTTTTGACTCTCAACTACGGCTGCCAAGTCTTTCAGAAGAAAATTATGTGATATCTTGGCTGTGATTCCCAGTGCTCTGTTGAAAGCCACCCTGGGCCTTGATCTCAGTTTCCAAGGGCGACTCTCATGCATGGCCTTCTAAAATCCCAACACAATTAATGGCAATACTTTTCTGAGGTCAGTTCCAGAACTCAGTCTCTAAGGGGAAAAACACCCGAGTTCATGTCAAGGTGGACCCAGTCATCTCTTCCAATCACCACACTAACAACCACAATTAAAAGCAAAACAATCCCACATGGCCCTCATGTTCTTTTATATAGACACTCATCATAACCTATCGCTGGAAATTTCCACGAGGGGCGAAGCCCAAGACAGTCTCCTAAATAATCTCTCTTGCCCCTAATTTGCCTAAATTCAGGGTGGCCTGGACACCATTCCTGTGAACCAGGAGTGTTCAAATAGGCCTGCTGTTAATACTTCTCTGCTTCTCCAATTTGAGGCGTATTGACTGTGCAGTTTGGATTCTTTATGTGAATTGTAGTCACGGGAAAACTCAAGCAATTTAGGGATTTGAAGAAATGATTTGGCCCAATGGATCCTTATTCTAACTTGATGGAGGTCAGGAACCTTACAGAGAATGGGGAGAGACTTCATCCACAATAACTGCACTTTTGGCCATTTTTGTTTTGGATGCACACATGTGATGTTTCTTTAGATTCTTCAGGGGTTGAGAATCTAAGCCACGGCCTCACACAGGGCCAAGAGGCTGATTCAGACACTTCCATTTTCAAAGGAATTAAGCAAATATCCACAGGTGATGTCCATTCATTTCCATTTGAACCTGTTTTCTTCAGGCTTCACAAACGGATGTCTTGAGGCAAAGACCTTCCTGACATTCAGGGCAACAGAACAATAGGTAAGCAAAAGGCCCAAAGCAGGGTTTCTCCACTGAGACTATCATGGTCACACTTATATCTGAGTTTTCTGAGATGCTCGACATTCCCTTTAGCTATCCAGTACATGGCCATGTCACAGGGCTTGGAACTGCTACATATCTTGGACACAAAACCATGAGCCTATTCTGGAGAGTAGCCAGAATTCATGAAGAATGCAGGAATTTTGGAAGATACCACATGTTGCCCATCGATCAGGCAAGCTGAAATCCATTCATAAATTCGGCAGGATGAATGCTGGGAAGCTTTCTGCTAGACAGGAGACAACAATTGATGCATTCAGTTTTCTAATATCTAAAACCATGCACATAGTGGGATACACAGACATAGAAACACTTGCTTGCCAAACGACTTACTATAAACAGTTCACTCCAAACCAAACAAACCGCCATTCCTACCTATTCTCAGAACATGAGACAAAACCACAAACCCACACCGACAACCACAGAGGCACCACCTTCTACAAAGTATGTCTGTGACTATCCAGAGTGTCTTCTGACTGGTGGGCCAACTTATGTTCCCCGGAAAACACCAAATCTGTGAACTTGTCAGGAGCCAGCGGTGAGCCACTATCTGCTTTCTCAGGAAAGGCCCCTCTTCTGAGTTTTCCTGGCAGTTGGCCATCCTCATATCTGTAGGTACCATGAAAGACTGACTCTGTCCTTGGTAAATCCAAACAAGTGAGCCCACTGGGACTGGGACTGGGACAGGCTCTTGGTACCTTGCTTCCTGGATCCCAAGTACCGAGAGTTCCATGACCAAGGAAGTGAGGTGAGGTCACTTCCTTCAGGAACTGAATGAGGTCACTGCTTTGGCAACCACTTTGTCCTAACAGTTGCTTCCAAGGGTCCCATGAGATCGAGGCTTCTCCTACTTCCTGTGACACTTTCACAAGTTAGAATGGTATATGAACCATAGGCACCCAGGAACAGGTCTCCAAAAAGGACTGTTTGTGTCCATCTTCTCTACATTATGAACAGAGAGGCTGATTCAGACACAACCCTTCATCCTGACCAGGTTGTTTGCAATGGAAGATGACGTTTGCTCTCTCAGGTCCTTCATGGCTGCCTACATCTTCTCCAGGGATCACTTCTTCATGGACCTTTGAGTTTTACAACAGGTGGAAGATTCTCTACATTCCTGTATTGTAAGACCAACTTGGTCCCTGCTCTTCTGTAAAGTTAGATTGAGGGAACAGTGTATGGTTAGGGTTAATAACAGGTTTGATTTGGGTTAGGAATTATTCTAATTGATGAATAATGGTATTGGGAACCTGTGATATTTATAAGAATATATAGGTGAAATATAAGTATGAAAACAAAAATCTAGGTAAGATTTGAAGCCCAGAAGGGCATTGCGCTATTGATTGGGATACTTAGCTTTGATATACGTTCTGCACAGGTGTTTCAGATAAATCGATAATCAATGGCATAGGACCTTGTACCTTGGATGATTGAATGTAGAAGTGAACATCCACTAGAACAGGGATAGTCGGTAGGATTAGGAAGATATTCGATAAGTTTCAGAAGAAGACTGAGTACAGAATTTGGACCAAAAGTTCTTTAGCAATAGTGTATCGGGTAGAGAGTGAATGTAAATGTCAGCACACGTGAAGGGTCAGTCACAATGGTGAACTGGGGAAAATATTTAGGTAAGCAGACATCAATAGAGACATTAGGAAATCAGGCAAAGTATAAATTGAGTGATAGGATTAGACATTTGCAACAGGGTTGAGGTTCAAAATATAGTCTTAAGAAGAAACAAATATGTAGTCACCAATAGGATTGACATTTGAGAGCATTAGGCACACTGGACATGAATGTTTTCAGTAATCTATGCTCACTTTTCATTTAGGCTTTGATACAATCATAAGTGTGACCTCTTCTTTTTGTGTCCAGAATATTACTGTGATAAAATGTATATGTAGATTAGGTGACATGAGTATTACTTCCACCATTTCTGGGAGCAACATTTTGAAGATGAAAAAATTAGTATTGGGGTTACAAATAGATTTACTCTGTGTCTATGAACATAGAGATAATTTATGAATAGACGATACTGTGATTAAATATTATAACTTGTTCCAACTTTAAATATTCGATTGAATTGATATCTGAAAATAAACAGAAAATCGTATATTTATATGCAATCATTCATTCCAACCAGAAATACATCTAATGGTAATATTAGGGTTATGGTTTATCATGAAGAGTGTGTCAGTTTTTCTTCAAAATGATTATGGAAATCGAAAAAAAAAGCGTTTGGAAAGAAGTCTCATGAAAAAACAATCATGTAACCTGGAGGAATACATGTGTTCTGAATCAGGAAATGATTGAAAGTGAATCAAAATCCTATAAATTATTGAAGTTGTTGATGAAATATATATCCTATGATGTGTATAAACTGAACAAATAGTAATGTACCAGTGTTGAATAAAATGAACTTCAACATAGACATCATATCCAAGAGGAATCTAGTTGCATTGATGTTAAACTGGGTCAGTTACTGTAGAAATATTAGGATTGTATGCACCACTCACTGAAGTTAGTTTTCAGTACTATAAAACAAATATGTAATTCAGGTGGATGAATATTTCTGAGAATAATATTGTGAAAAGTTGATTATAAATCCACATACATGAACATGAATGAATTTAGGTAGTATATGTAAGACACATATATTTCATATTTTGAAATATTTGGAGAGTGTATATATATATATATATATATATATATATATATATATATATATATACACCCACACACACACACACACAACACACACACCCAGGCAATAAAATGTAGCAATATATATGCCAATCGAAATTCATCATGAAGTATATATCATCCACAGATGCAAAAATATTTAATTTACTGAACATGGATTTATGTATAATGTTGTTCTACTAGGAGGCTCACCCATAGGTTGAATTTTCTGTTCCAACGGCGTTTAGGAGGAGTGATCTCTTCTCACAATTTGTATCTTCCAAGTCAGCCACCTCACAAGAATGTACATCTGATACCAGGTAGGATTCTATATGTGCATATAAAAATACATGTGCTGAATCGGCTACAGAGAAAGGGAGACAGGAATTCACATATTTGTTAACTTTAAAAACACATGGAGAACTATTTCAATTAAAAATTAACTAGATTTATAACACCTACCCTATATCATGCAAAAGGCAAGTGCAACTATACACCATGCCTCCTCTGAACTGCTTGTATTTCTATTCTGTTTGGGTTATTTTTCTCCATCATATTAGGATTTGTCATCAGAGTCTAGGAGGGTATGGGTTAGTGTCAGATGGCCCGGCTGGCAGGACACATCAACTTGGGTGTCGATCCTAGTTGGGGAGGAATGAAGGGACAAGAGACACGAGAGATGACAGCAAGACAGGAGTTCTGATCATGCTGCAAACTTTTATTATTCTCAGAGGGTATTTATATGCTCCGGATGGGAAAGCTCTCTTATCGGCAGTTGCTGGATGTCTTCACAGGGTGAGATAACCTCAGGATGTTTCAGGTAGACAGATGGTAGCCGGATGTCAAAAGGAGATAGATGGCTGTGGGATGTCTCCCAGGCAGGTTGTGTCCCAGGGGGATGTTTCTTGTGTCAGTCTATTTTTTGAAGGAGAACTTCCTTCTAGCCCCTGACATCTCCCCTTTTGCTATATAAAATATTCGACCATACCTTACAGGCCATGGATTTAGGGGGTGATAGTGGCTCTGTTTCTCTAGAATGCCTTAGAATATCTCCTGATTTGAGCGAGCATCTTTCCTAGGAGATTTTGTGTTGGCTTTGGCATGTTTTTGGAGGAGACGTCTTTAAGGGGATAGCATGCCAACCGCCATGCACCAGAGCGTGTCATTCAGAGGTCTTGTGTTTGGGGATCCGTGGATCCATCCTCCTGCAGTCCTTCCTGGACCCTCCGTTATTATGGCCTAACGTGCTCATTCCAAGGGTGTGTCCTCCCCCAAGCGGAAGGGCCCATGGAGAACGAACCCTTATTGCAAGGGTAGAAGATGGTTGCTCAGAGCTGTTACTTATAGTTTTCTGTAAGAAAGAGAGATCTGTGGGGATGTAAACTTAATAAGCCTGTGAGAAGGGTTGAACAT